>NC_090440.1:1474051240-1474202238 GCF_031143425.1 Pleurodeles waltl | reverse complement strand
GGGGAATGCTGGGTGGAAGGAAATTTGTGGCTCCTCTCAGATTCCAGAACTTTCTGCCACAGAAATGTGAGGAACATTTTTTTTTTGCCAAATTTTGAGGTTTGCAAAGGATTCTGGGTAACAGAACCTGGTCAGAGCCCACAAGTCACCCCATCTTGGATTCCCCTAAGTCTCTAGTTTTCAGAAATGCACAGGTTTGGTAGGTTTCCCTAGGTGCCGGCTGAGATAGAGGCCAAAATCTACAGGTAGGCACTTTGCAAAAAACACCTCTGTTTTCTTTCAAAAATTTGGATGTTTCCACGTTGCGCTTCGGGGCGTTTCCTGTCGCGGGCGCTAGACCTACCCACACAAGTGAGGTATCATTTTTATCGGGAGACTTGGGGGAACGCTGGGTGGAAGGAAATTTGTGGCTCCTCTCAGATTCCAGAACTTGATGCCACAGAAATGTGAGGAACATGTGTTTTTTTAGCCAAATTTTGAGGTTTGCAAAGGATTCTGGGTAACAGAACCTGGTCCGAGCCCCACAAGTCACCCCATCTTGGATTCCCCTAGGTCTCTAGTTTTCAGAAATGCACAGGTTTGGTAGGCTTCCCTAGGTGCTGGCTGAGCTAGAGGCCAAAATCTACAGGTAGGCACTTTGCAAAAAACACCTCTGTTTTCTTTCAAAATTTGGATGTGTCCACTTTGCGCTTTGGGGCGTTTCCTGTCGCGAGCGCTAGGCCTACCCACACAAGTGCTGTATCATTTTTATCGGGAGACTTGGGGGAATGCTGGGTGGAAGGAAATTTGTGGCTCCTCTCAGATTCCAGAACTTTCTGCCACAGAAATGTGAGGAACATGTGTTTTTTTATCCCAATTTTGAGGTTTGCAAAGGATTCTGGGTAACAGAACCTGGTCAGAGCCCCACAAGTCACCCCATCTTGGATTCCCCAAGGTCTCTAGTTTTCAGAAATGCACAGGTTTGGTAGGTTTCCCTAGGTGCCGGCTGAGCTAGAGGCCAAAATCTACAGGTAGGCACTTTGCAAAAAACACCTCTGTTTTCTTTAAAAAATTTGGATGTGTCCACGTTGCGCTTTGGGGCGTTTCCTGTCGCGGGCGCTAGGCCTACCCACACAAGTGAGGTATCATTTTTATCGGGAGACTTGGGGGAACGCTGGGTGGAAGGAAATTTGTGGCTCCTCTCAGATTCCAGAACTTGATGCCACAGAAATGTGAGGAACATGTGTTTTTTTAGCCAAATTTTGAGGTTTGCAAAGGATTCTGGGTAACAGAACCTGGTCCGAGCCCCACAAGTCACCCCATCTTGGATTCCCCTAGGTCTCTAGTTTTCAGAAATGCACAGGTTTGGTAGGCTTCCCTAGGTGCTGGCTGAGCTAGAGGCCAAAATCTACAGGTAGGCACTTTGCAAAAAACACCTCTGTTTTCTTTCAAAAATGTGGATGTGTCCACGTTGCGCTTTGGGGCGTTTCCTGTCGCGAGCGCTAGGCCTACCCACACAAGTGCTGTATCATTTTTATCGGGAGACTTGGGGGAATGCTGGGTGGAAGGAAATTTGTGGCTCCTCTCAGATTCCAGAACTTTCTGCCACAGAAATGTGAGGAACATTTTTTTTTTGCCAAATTTTGAGGTTTGCAAAGGATTCTGGGTAACAGAACCTGGTCAGAGCCCCACAAGTCATCCCATCTTGGATTCCCCTAAGTCTCTAGTTTTCAGAAATGCACAGGTTTGGTAGGTTTCCCTAGGTGCCGGCTGAGATAGAGGCCAAAATCTACAGGTAGGCACTTTGCAAAAAACACCTCTGTTTTCTTTCAAAAATGTGGATGTTTCCACGTTGCGCTTTGGGGCGTTTCCTGTCGCGGGCGCTAGACCTACCCACACAAGTGAGGTATCATTTTTATCGGGAGACTTGGGGGAACGCTGGGTGGAAGGACATTTGTGGCTCCTCTCAGATTCCAGAACTTGATGCCACAGAAATGTGAGGAACATGTGTTTTTTTAGCCAAATTTTGAGGTTTGCAAAGGATTCTGGGTAACAGAACCTGGTCCGAGCCCCACAAGTCACCCCATCTTGGATTCCCCTAGGTCTCTAGTTTTCAGAAATGCACAGGTTTGGTAGGCTTCCCTAGGTGCTGGCTGAGCTAGAGGCCAAAATCTACAGGTAGGCACTTTGCAAAAAACACCTCTGTTTTCTTTCAAAAATTTGGATGTGTCCACGTTGCGCTTTGGGGCGTTTCCTGTCGCGAGCGCTAGGCCTACCCACACAAGTGCTGTATCATTTTTATCGGGAGACTTGGGGGAATGCTGGGTGGAAGGAAATTTGTGGCTCCTCTCAGATTCCAGAACTTTCTGCCACAGAAATGTGAGGAACATGTGTTTTTTAAGCCCAATTTTGAGGTTTGCAAAGGATTCTGGGTAACAGAACCTGGTCAGAGCCCCACAAGTCACCCCATCTTGGATTCCCCAAGGTCTCTAGTTTTCAGAAATGCACAGGTTTGGTAGGTTTCCCTAGGTGCCGGCTGAGCTAGAGGCCAAAATCTACAGGTAGGCACTTTGCAAAAAACACCTCTGTTTTCTTTCAAAATTTTGGATGTTTCCACGTTGCGCTTTGGGGCGTTTCCTGTCGCGGGCGCTAGGCCTACCCACACAAGTGAGGTATCATTTTTATCGGGAGACTTGGGGGAACGCTGGGTGGAAGGACATTTGTGGCTCCTCTCAGATTCCAGAACTTGATGCCACAGAAATGTGAGGAACATGTGTTTTTTTAGCCAAATTTTGAGGTTTGCAAAGGATTCTGGGTAACAGAACCTGGTCCGAGCCCCACAAGTCACCCCATCTTGGATTCCCCTAGGTCTCTAGTTTTCAGAAATGCACAGGTTTGGTAGGCTTCCCTAGGTGCTGGCTGAGCTAGAGGCCAAAATCTACAGGTAGGCACTTTGCAAAAAACACCTCTGTTTTCTTTCAAAAATTTGGATGTGTCCACGTTGCGCTTTGGGGCGTTTCCTGTCGCGAGCGCTAGGCCTACCCACACAAGTGCTGTATCATTTTTATCGGGAGACTTGGGCGAATGCTGGGTGGAAGGAAATTTGTGGCTCCTCTCAGATTCCAGAACTTTCTGCCACAGAAATGTGAGGAACATTTTTTTTTTGCCAAATTTTGAGGTTTGCAAAGGATTCTGGGTAACAGAACCTGGTCAGAGCCCCACAAGTCACCCCATCTTGGATTCCCCTAAGTCTCTAGTTTTCAGAAATGCACAGGTTTGGTAGGTTTCCCTAGGTGCCGGCTGAGATAGAGGCCAAAATCTACAGGTAGGCACTTTGCAAAAAACACCTCTGTTTTCTTTCAAAAATTTGGATGTTTCCACGTTGCGCTGTGGGGCGTTTCCTGTCGCGGGCGCTAGACCTATCCACACAAGTGAGGTATCATTTTTATCGGGAGACTTGGGGGAACGCTGGGTGGAAGGACATTTGTGGCTCCTCTCAGATTCCAGAACTTTCTGCCACAGAAATGTGAGGAACATGTGTTTTTTTAGCCAAATTTTGAGGTTTGCAAAGGATTCTGGGTAACAGAACCTGGTCCGAGCCCCACAAGTCACCCCATCTTGGATTCCCCTAGGTCTCTAGTTTTCAGAAATGCACAGGTTTGGTAGGCTTCCCTAGGTGCTGGCTGAGCTAGAGGCCAAAATCTACAGGTAGGCACTTTGCAAAAAACACCTCTGTTTTCTTTCAAAAATTTGGATGTGTCCACGTTGCGCTTTGGGGCGTTTCCTGTCGCGAGCGCTAGGCCTACCCACACAAGTGCTGTATCATTTTTATCGGGAGACTTGGGGGAATGCTGGGTGGAAGGAAATTTGTGGCTCCTCTCAGATTCCAGAACTTTCTGCCACAGAAATGTGAGGAACATTTTTTTTGTGCCAAATTTTGAGGTTTGCAAAGGATTCTGGGTAACAGAACCTGGTCAGAGCCCCACAAGTCACCCCATCTTGGATTCCCCTAAGTCTCTAGTTTTCAGAAATGCACAGGTTTGGTAGGTTTCCCTAGGTGCCGGCTGAGATAGAGGCCAAAATCTACAGTTAGGCACTTTGCAAAAAACACCTCTGTTTTCTTTCAAAAATTTGGATGTGCCCACGTTGCGCTTTGGGGCGTTTCCTGTCGTGGGCGCTAGGCCTACCCACACAAGTGAGGTATCATTTTTATCGGGAGACTTGGGGGAACGGTGGGTGGAAGCAAATTTGTGGCTCCTCTCAGATTCCAGAACTTTCTGCCACAGAAATGTGAGGAACATGTGTTTTTTTAGCCAAATTTTGAGGTTTGCAAAGGATTCTGGGTAACAGAACCTGGTCCGAGCCCCACAAGTCACCCCATCTTGGATTCCCCAAGGTCTCTAGTTTTCAGAAATGCACAGGTTTGGTAGGTTTCCCTAGGTGCCGGCTGAGCTAGAGGCCAAAATCTACAGGTAGGCACTTTGCAAAAAACACCTCTGTTTTCTTTCAAAAATTTTGATGTGTCCACGTTGTGCTTTGGGGCGTTTCCTGTCGCGGGCGCTAGGCCTACCCACACAAGTGAGGTATCATTTTTATCGTGAGACTTGGGGGAACGCTGGGTGGAAGGAAATTTGTGGCTCCTCTCAGATTCCAGAACTTTCTGCCACAGAAATGTGAGGAACATGTGTTTTTTTAGCCAAATTTTGAGGTTTGCAAAGGATTCTGGGTAACAGAACCTGGTCCGAGCCCCACAAGTCACCCCATCTTGGATTCCCCTAAGTCTCTAGTTTTCAGAAATGCACAGGTTTGGTAGGTTTCCCTAGGTGCCGGCTGAGCTAGAGGCCAAAATCTACAGGTAGGCACTTTGCAAAAAACACCTCTGTTTTCTTTCAAAAATTTGGATGTGTCCACGTTGCGCTTTGGGGCGTTTCCTGTCGCGGGCGCTATGTCTACCCACACAATTGAGGTATCTTTTTTATCAGGAGACTTGGGGGAACGCTGGGTGGAAGGAAATTTGTGGCTCCTCTCAGATTCCAGAACTTTCTGCCACAGAAATGTGAGGAAAATGTATTTTTTTAGCCAAATTTTGAGGTTTGCAAAGGATTCTGGGTAACAGAACCTGGTCCGAGCCCCACAAGTCACCCCATCTTGGATTCCCCTAGGTCTCTAGTTTTCAGAAATGCACAGGTTTGGTAGGTTTCCCTAGGTGCCGGCTGAGCTAGATGCCAAAATCTACAGGTAGGCACTTCGCAAAAAACACCTCTGTTTTCTTTCAAAAATTTGGATGTTTCCACGTTGCGCTTTGGGGCGTTTCCTGTCGCGGGCGCTAGACCTACCCACACAAGTGAGGTATCATTTTTATCGGGAGACTTGGGGGAATGCTGGGTGGAAGGAAATTTGTGGCTCCTCTCAGATTCCAGAACTTTCTGCCACAGAAATGTGATGAACATGTGTTTTTTTAGCCAAATTATGAGGTTTGCAAAGGATTCTGGGTAACAGAACCTGTTCCGAGCCCCACAAGTCACCCCATCTTGGATTCCCCAAGGTCTCTAGTTTTCCGAAATGCACAGGTTTGGTAGGTTTCCCTAGGTGCCGGCTGAGCTAGAGGCCAAAATCTACAGGTAGGCACTTTGCAAAAAACACCTCTGTTTTCTTTCAAAAATGTGGATGTGCCCACGTTGCGCTTTGGGGCGTTTCCTGTCGTGGGCGCTAGGCCTACCCACACAAGTGAGGTATCATTTTTATCGGGAGACTTGGGGGAACGGTGGGTGGAAGCAAATTTGTGGCTCCTCCCAGATTCCAGAACTTTCTGCCACAGAAATGTGAGGAACATGTGTTTTTTTTGCCAAATTTTGAGGTTTGCAAAGGATTCTGGGTAACAAAACCTGGTCCGAGCCCCACAAGTCACCCCATCTTGGATTCCCCAAGGTCTCTAGTTTTCAGAAATGCACAGGTTTGTTAGGTTTCCCTTGGTGCCGGCTGAGCTAGAGGCCAAAATCTACAGGTAGGCACTTTGCAAAAAACACCTCTGTTTTCTTTCAAAAATTTGGATGTGTCCTCGTTGCGCTTTGGGGCGTTTCCTGTTGCGGGCGCTAGGCCTACCCACACAAGTGAGGTATCATTTTTATCGGGAGACTTGGGGGAACGCTGGGTGGAAGGACATTTGTGGCTCCTCTCAGATTCCAGAACTTGATGCCACAGAAATGTGAGGAACATGTGTTTTTTTAGCCCAATTTTGAGGTTTGCAAAGGATTCTGGGTAACAGAACCTGGTCCGAGCCCCACAAGTCACCCCATCTTGGATTCCCCTAGGTCTCTAGTTTTCAGAAATGCACAGGTTTGGTAGGCTTCCCTAAGTGCTGGCTGAGCTAGAGGCCAAAATCTACAGGTATGCACCTTGCAAAAAACACCTCTGTTTTCTTTCAAAAATTTGGATGTGTCCACGTTGCGCTTTGGGGCGTTTCCTGTCGCGAGCGCTAGGCCTACCCACACAAGTGCTGTATCATTTTTATCGGGAGACTTGGGGGAATGCTGGGTGGAAGGACATTTGTGGCTCCTCTCAGATTCCAGAACTTGATGCCACAGAAATGTGAGGAACATGTGTTTTTTTAGCCAAATTTTGAGGTTTGCAAAGGATTCTGGGTAACAGAACCTGGTCCGAGCCCCACAAGTCACCCCATCTTGGATTCCCCTAGGTCTCTAGTTTTCAGAAATGCACAGGTTTGGTAGGCTTCCCTAGGTGCTGGCTGAGCTAGAGGCCAAAATCTACAGGTAGGCACTTTGCAAAAAACACCTCTGTTTTCTTTCAAAAATTTGGATGTGTCCACGTTGTGCTTTGGGGCGTTTCCTGTCGCGGGCGCTAGGCCTACCCACACAAGTGAGGTATCATTTTTATCGTGAGACTTGGGGGAACGCTGGGTGGAAGGAAATTTGTGGCTCCTCTCAGATTCCAGAACTTTCTGCCACAGAAATTTGAGGAACATGTGTTTTTTTAGCCAAATTTTGAGGTTTGCAAAGGATTCTGGGTAACAGAACCTGGTCCGAGCCCCACAAGTCACCCCATCTTGGATTCCCCTAAGTCTCTAGTTTTCAGAAATGCACAGGTTTGGTAGGTTTCCCTAGGTGCCGGCTGAGCTAGAGGCCAAAATCTACAGGTAGGCACTTTGCAAAAAACACCTCTGTTTTCTTTAAAAAATTTGGATGTGTCCACGTTGCGCTTTGGGGCGTTTCCTGTCGCGGGCGCTATGTCTACCCACACAATTGAGGTATCTTTTTTATCAGGAGACTTGGGGGAACGCTGGGTGGAAGGAAATTTGTGGCTCCTCTCAGATTCCAGAACTTTCTGCCACAGAAATGTGAGGAACATGTATTTTTTTAGCCAAATTTTGAGGTTTGCAAAGGATTCTGGGTAACAGAACCTGGTCCGAGCCCCACAAGTCACCCCATCTTGGATTCCCCTAGGTCTCTAGTTTTCAGAAATGCACAGGTTTGGTAGGTTTCCCTAGGTGCCGGCTGAGCTAGAGGCCAAAATCTACAGGTAGGCACTTCGCAAAAAACACCTCTGTTTTCTTTAAAAAATTTGGATGTTTCCACGTTGCGCTTTGGGGCGTTTCCTGTCGCGGGCGCTAGACCTACCCACACAAGTGAGGTATCATTTTTATCGGGAGACTTGGGGGAATGCTGGGTGGAAGGAAATTTGTGGCTCCTCTCAGATTCCAGAACTTTCTGCCACAGAAATGTGATGAACATGTGTTTTTTTAGCCAAATTATGAGGTTTGCAAAGGATTCTGGGTAACAGAACCTGTTCCGAGCCCCACAAGTCACCCCATCTTGGATTCCCCAAGGTCTCTAGTTTTCAGAAATGCACAGGTTTGGTAGGTTTCCCTAGGTGCCGGCTGAGCTAGAGGCCAAAATCTACAGGTAGGCACTTTCCAAAAAACACCTCTGTTTTCTTTCAAAAATTTGGATGTGCCCACGTTGCGCTTTGGGGCGTTTCCTGTCGTGGGCGCTAGGCCTACCCACACAAGTGAGGTATCATTTTTATCGGGAGACTTGGGGGAACGGTGGGTGGAAGCAAATTTGTGGCTCCTCCCAGATTCCAGAACTTTCTGCCACAGAAATGTGAGGAACATGTGTTTTTTTTGCCAAATTTTGAGGTTTGCAAAGGATTCTGGGTAACAAAACCTGGTCCGAGCCCCACAAGTCACCCCATCTTGGATTCCCCAAGGTCTCTAGTTTTCAGAAATGCACAGGTTTGGTAGGTTTCCCTAGGTGCCGGCTGAGCTAGAGGCCAAAATCTACAGGTAGGCACTTTGCAAAAAACACCTCTGTTTTCTTTCAAAAATTTGGATGTGTCCACGTTGCGCTTTGGGGCGTTTCCTGTTGCGGGCGCTAGGCCTACCCACACAAGTGAGGTATCATTTTTATCGGGAGACTTGGGGGAATGCTGGGTGGAAGGACATTTGTGGCTCCTCTCAGATTCCAGAACTTGATGCCACAGAAATGTGAGGAACATGTGTTTTTTTAGCCAAATTTTGAGGTTTGCAAAGGATTCTGGGTAACAGAACCTGGTCCGAGCCCCACAAGTCACCCCATCTTGGATTCCCCTAGGTCTCTAGTTTTCAGAAATGCACAGGTTTGGTAGGCTTCCCTAAGTGCTGGCTGAGCTAGAGGCCAAAATCTACAGGTATGCACTTTGCAAAAAACACCTCTGTTTTCTTTCAAAAATTTGGATGTGTCCACGTTGCGCTTTGGGGCGTTTCCTGTCGCGAGCGCTAGGCTTACCCACACAAGTGCTGTATCATTTTTATCGGGAGACTTGGGGGAATGCTGGGTTGAAGGAAATTTGTGGCTCCTCTCAGATTCCAGAACTTTCTGCCACAGAAATGTGAGGAACATGTGTTTTTTTAGCCCAATTTTGAGGTTTGCAAAGGATTCTGGGTAACAGAACCTGGTCAGAGCCCCACAAGTCACCCCATCTTGGATTCCCCAAGGTCTCTAGTTTTCAGAAATGCACAGGTTTGGTAGGTTTCCCTAGGTGCCGGCTGAGATAGAGGCCAAAATCTACAGGTAGGCACTTTGCAAAAAACACCTCTGTTTTCTTTCAAAAATTTGGATGTTTCCACGTTGCGCTTTGGGGCGTTTCCTGTCGCGGGCGCTAGACCTATCCACACAAGTGAGGTATCATTTTTATCGGGAGACTTGGGGGAACGCTGGGTGGAAGGACATTTGTGGCTCCTCTCAGATTCCAGAACTTTCTGCCACAGAAATGTGAGGAACATTTTTTTTGTGCCAAATTTTGAGGTTTGCAAAGGATTCTGGGTAACAGAACCTGGTCAGAGCCCCACAAGTCACCCCATCTTGGATTCCCCTAAGTCTCTAGTTTTCAGAAATGCACAGGTTTGGTAGGTTTCCCTAGGTGCCGGCTGAGATAGAGGCCAAAATCTACAGTTAGGCACTTTGCAAAAAACACCTCTGTTTTCTTTCAAAAATTTGGATGTGCCCACGTTGCGCTTTGGGGCGTTTCCTGTCGTGGGCGCTAGGCCTACCCACACAAGTGAGGTATCATTTTTATCGGGAGACTTGGGGGAACGGTGGGTGGAAGCAAATTTGTGGCTCCTCTCAGATTCCAGAACTTTCTGCCACAGAAATGTGAGGAACATGTGTTTTTTTAGCCAAATTTTGAGGTTTGCAAAGGATTCTGGGTAACAGAACCTGGTCCGAGCCCCACAAGTCACCCCATCTTGGATTCCCCAAGGTCTCTAGTTTTCAGAAATGCACAGGTTTGGTAGGTTTCCCTAGGTGCCGGCTGAGCTAGAGGCCAAAATCTACAGGTAGGCACTTTGCAAAAAACACCTCTGTTTTCTTTCAAAAATTTGGATGTGTCCACGTTTTGCTTTGGGGCGTTTCCTGTCGCGGGCGCTAGGCCTACCCACACAAGTGAGGTATCATTTTTATCGTGAGACTTGGGGGAACGCTGGGTGGAAGGAAATTTGTGGCTCCTCTCAGATTCCAGAACTTTCTGCCACAGAAATGTGAGGAACATGTGTTTTTTTAGCCAAATTTTGAGGTTTGCAAAGGATTCTGGGTAACAGAACCTGGTCCGAGCCCCACAAGTCACCCCATCTTGGATTCCCCTAAGTCTCTAGTTTTCAGAAATGCACAGGTTTGGTAGGTTTCCCTAGGTGCCGGCTGAGCTAGAGGCCAAAATCTACAGGTCGGCACTTTGCAAAAAACACCTCTGTTTTCTTTCAAAAATTTGGATGTGTCCACGTTGCGCTTTGGGGCGTTTCCTGTCGCGGGCGCTATGTCTACCCACACAATTGAGGTATCTTTTTTATCAGGAGACTTGGGGGAACGCTGGGTGGAAGGAAATTTGTGGCTCCTCTCAGATTCCAGAACTTTCTGCCACAGAAATGTGAGGAACATGTATTTTTTTAGCCAAATTTTGAGGTTTGCAAAGGATTCTGGGTAACAGAACCTGGTCCGAGCCCCACAAGTCACCCCATCTTGGATTCCCCTAGGTCTCTAGTTTTCAGAAATGCACAGGTTTGGTAGGTTTCCCTAGGTGCCGGCTGAGCTAGAGGCCAAAATCTACAGGTAGGCACTTTGCAAAAAACACCTCTGTTTTCTTTCAAAAATTTGGATGTGTCCTCGTTGCGCTTTGGGGCGTTTCCTGTTGCGGGCGCTAGGCCTACCCACACAAGTGCTGTATCATTTTTATCGGGAGACTTGGGGGAATGCTGGGTGGAAGGAAATTTGTGGCTCCTCTCAGATTCCAGAACTTTCTGCCACAGAAATGTGAGGAACATGTGTTTTTTAAGCCCAATTTTGAGGTTTGCAAAGGATTCTGGGTAACAGAACCTGGTCAGAGCCCCACAAGTCACCCCATCTTGGATTCCCCAAGGTCTCTAGTTTTCAGAAATGCACAGGTTTGGTAGGTTTCCCTAGGTGCCGGCTGAGCTAGAGGCCAAAATCTACAGGTAGGCACTTTGCAAAAAACACCTCTGTTTTCTTTCAAAAATTTGGATGTTTCCACGTTGCGCTTTGGGGCGTTTCCTGTCGCGGGCGCTAGGCCTACCCACACAAGTGAGGTATCATTTTTATCGGGAGACTTGGGGGAACGCTGGGTGAAAGGACATTTGTGGCTCCTCTCAGATTCCAGAACTTGATGCCACAGAAATGTGAGGAACATGTGTTTTTTTAGCCAAATTTTGAGGTTTGCAAAGGATTCTGGGTAACAGAACCTGGTCCGAGCCCCACAAGTCACCCCATCTTGGATTCCCCTAGGTCTCTAGTTTTCAGAAATGCACAGGTTTGGTAGGCTTCCCTAGGTGCTGGCTGAGCTAGAGGCCAAAATCTACAGGTAGGCACTTTGCAAAAAACACCTCTGTTTTCTTTCAAAAATTTGGATGTGTCCACGTTGCGCTTTGGGGCGTTTCCTGTCGCGAGCGCTAGGCCTACCCACACAAGTGCTGTATCATTTTTATCGGGAGACTTGGGCGAATGCTGGGTGGAAGGAAATTTGTGGCTCCTCTCAGATTCCAGAACTTTCTGCCACAGAAATGTGAGGAACATTTTTTTTGTGCCAAATGTTGAGGTTTGCAAAGGATTCTGGGTAACAGAACCTGGTCAGAGCCCCACAAGTCACCCCATCTTGGATTCCCCTAAGTCTCTAGTTTTCAGAAATGCACAGGTTTGGTAGGTTTCCCTAGGTGCCGGCTGAGATAGAGGCCAAAATCTACAGTTAGGCACTTTGCAAAAAACACCTCTGTTTTCTTTCAAAAATTTGGATGTGCCCACGTTGCGCTTTGGGGCGTTTCCTGTCGTGGGCGCTAGGCCTACCCACACAAGTGAGGTATCATTTTTATCGGGAGACTTGGGGGAACGGTGGGTGGAAGCAAATTTGTGGCTCCTCTCAGATTCCAGAACTTTCTGCCACAGAAATGTGAGGAACATGTGTTTTTTTAGCCAAATTTTGAGGTTTGCAAAGGATTCTGGGTAACAGAACCTGGTCCGAGCCCCACAAGTCACCCCATCTTGGATTCCCCAAGGTCTCTAGTTTTCAGAAATGCACAGGTTTGGTAGGTTTCCCTAGGTGCCGGCTGAGCTAGAGGCCAAAATCTACAGGTAGGCACTTTGCAAAAAACACCTCTGTTTTCTTTCAAAAATTTGGATGTGTCCACGTTTTGCTTTGGGGCGTTTCCTGTCGCGGGCGCTAGGCCTACCCACACAAGTGAGGTATCATTTTTATCGTGAGACTTGGGGGAACGCTGGGTGGAAGGAAATTTGTGGCTCCTCTCAGATTCCAGAACTTTCTGCCACAGAAATGTGAGGAACATGTGTTTTTTTAGCCAAATTTTGAGGTTTGCAAAGGATTCTGGGTAACAGAACCTGGTCCGAGCCCCACAAGTCACCCCATCTTGGATTCCCCTAAGTCTCTAGTTTTCATAAATGCACAGGTTTGGTAGGTTTCCCTAGGTGCCGGCTGAGCTAGAGGCCAAAATCTACAGGTCGGCACTTTGCAAAAAACACCTCTGTTTTCTTTCAAAAATTTGGATGTGTCCACGTTGCGCTTTGGGGCGTTTCCTGTCGCGGGCGCTATGTCTACCCACACAATTGAGGTATCTTTTTTATCAGGAGACTTGGGGGAACGCTGGGTGGAAGGAAATTTGTGGCTCCTCTCAGATTCCAGAACTTTCTGCCACAGAAATGTGAGGAACATGTATTTTTTTAGCCAAATTTTGAGGTTTGCAAAGGATTCTGGGTAACAGAACCTGGTCCGAGCCCCACAAGTCACCCCATCTTGGATTCCCCTAGGTCTCTAGTTTTCAGAAATGCACAGGTTTGGTAGGTTTCCCTAGGTGCCGGCTGAGCTAGAGGCCAAAATCTACAGGTAGGCACTTTGCAAAAAACACCTCTGTTTTCTTTCAAAAATTTGGATGTTTCCACGTTGCGCATTGGGGCGTTTTCTGTCGCGGGCGCTAGGCCTACCCACACAAGTGAGGTATCATTTTTATCGGGAGACTTGGGGGAACGCTGGGTGGAAGGACATTTGTGGCTCCTCTCAGATTCCAGAACTGGATGCCACAGAAATGTGAGGAACATGTGTTTTTTTAGCCAAATTTTGAGGTTTGCAAAGGATTCTGGGTAACAGAACCTGGTCCGAGCCCCACAAGTCACCCCATCTTGGATTCCCCTAGGTCTCTAGTTTTCAGAAATGCACAGGTTTGGTAGGCTTCCCTAGGTGCTGGCTGAGCTAGAGGCCAAAATCTACAGGTAGGCACTTTGCAAAAAACACCTCTGTTTTCTTTCAAAAATTTGGATGTGTCCACGTTGCGCTTTGGGGCGTTTCCTGTCGCGAGCGCTAGGCCTACCCACACAAGTGCTGTATCATTTTTATCGGGAGACTTGGGCGAATGCTGGGTGGAAGGAAATTTGTGGCTCCTCTCAGATTCCAGAACTTTCTGCCACAGAAATGTGAGGAACATTTTCTTTTTGCCAAATTTTGAGGTTTGCAAAGGATTCTGGGTAACAGAACCTGGTCAGAGCCCCACAAGTCACCCCATCTTGGATTCCCCTAAGTCTCTAGTTTTCAGAAATGCACAGGTTTGGTAGGTTTCCCTAGGTGCCGGCTGAGATAGAGGCCAAAATCTACAGGTAGGCACTTTGCAAAAAACACCTCTGTTTTCTTTAAAAAATTTGGATGTTTCCACGTTGCGCTTTGGGGCGTTTCCTGTCGCGGGCGCTAGACCTATCCACACAAGTGAGGTATCATTTTTATCGGGAGACTTGGGGAACGCTGGGTGGAAGGACATTTGTGGCTCCTCTCAGATTCCAGAACTTGATGCCACAGAAATGTGAGGAACATGTGTTTTTTTAGCCAAATTTTGAGGTTTGCAAAGGATTCTGGGTAACAGAACCTGGTCCGAGCCCCACAAGTCACCCCATCTTGGATTCCCCTAGGTCTCTAGTTTTCAGAAATGCACAGGTTTGGTAAGCTTCCATAGGTGCTGGCTGAGCTAGAGGCCAAAATCTACAGGTAGGCACTTTGCAAAAAACACCTCTGTTTTCTTTCAAAAATTTGGATGTGTCCACGTTGCGCTTTGGGGCGTTTCCTGTCGCGAGCGCTAGGCCTACCCACACAAGTGCTGTTTCATTTTTATCGGGAGACTTGGGGGAATGCTGGGTGGAAGGAAATTTGTGGCTCCTCTCAGATTCCAGAACTTTCTGCCACAGAAATGTGAGGAACATTTTTTTTGTGCCAAATTTTGAGGTTTGCAAAGGATTCTGGGTAACAGAACCTGGTCAGAGCCCCACAAGTCACCCCATCTTGGATTCCCCTAAGTCTCTAGTTTTCAGAAATGCACAGGTTTGGTAGGTTTCCCTAGGTGCCGGCTGAGATAGAGGCCAAAATCTACAGTTAGGCACTTTGCAAAAAACACCTCTGTTTTCTTTCAAAAATTTGGATGTGCCCACGTTGCGCTTTGGGGCGTTTCCTGTCGTGGGCGCTAGGCCTACCCACACAAGTGAGGTATCATTTTTATCGTGAGACTTGGGGGAACGCTGGGTGGAAGGAAATTTGTGGCTCCTCTCAGATTCCAGAACTTTCTGCCACAGAAATGTGAGGAACATGTGTTTTTTTAGCCAAATTTTGAGGTTTGCAAAGGATTCTCGGTAACAGAACCTGGTCCGAGCCCCACAAGTCACCCCATCTTGGATTCCCCTAAGTCTCTAGTTTTCAGAAATGCACAGGTTTGGTAGGTTTCCCTAGGTGCCGGCTGAGCTAGAGGCCAAAATCTACAGGTAGGCACGTTGCAAAAAACACCTCTGTTTTCTTTCAAAAATTTGGATGTGTCCACGTTGCGCTTTGGGGTGTTTCCTGTCGCGGGCGCTATGTCTACCCACACAATTGAGGTATCTTTTTTATCAGGAGACTTGGGGGAACGCTGGGTGGAAGGAAATTTGTGGCTCCTCTCAGATTCCAGAACTTTCTGCCACAGAAATGTGAGGAACATTTTTTTTTTGTCAAATTTTGAGGTTTGCAAAGGATTCTGGGTAACAGAACCTGGTCAGAGCCCCACAAGTCATCCCATCTTGGATTCCCCTAAGTCTCTAGTTTTCAGAAATGCACAGGTTTGGTAGGTTTCCCTAGGTGCCGGCTGAGATAGAGGCCAAAATCTACAGGTAGGCACTTTGCAAAAAACACCTCTGTTTTCTTTCAAAAATTTGGATGTGTCCACGTTGCGCTTTGGGGCGTTTCCGGTCGCGGGCGCTAGGCCTACCCACACAAGTGAGGTATCATGTTTATCAGGAGACTTGGGGGAACGGTGGGTGGAAGCAAATTTGTGGCTCCTCTCAGATTCCAGAACTTTCTGCCACAGAAATGTGAGGAACATGTGTTTTTTTAGCCAAATTTTGAGGTTTGCAAAGGATTCTGGGTAACAGAACCTGGTCCGAGCCCCACAAGTCACCCCATCTTGGATTCCCCAAGGTCTCTAGTTTTCAGAAATGCACAGGTTTGGTAGGTTTCCCTAGGTGCCGGCTGAGCTAGAGGCCAAAATCTACAGGTAGGCACTTCGCAAAAAACACCTCTGTTTTCTTTCAAAAATTTGGATGTGTCCACGTTGCGCTTTGGGGCGTTTCCTGTCGCGGGCGCGAGGCCTACCCACACAAGTGAGGTATCATTTTTATCGTGAGACTTTGGGGAACGCTGGGTGGAAGGAAATTTGTGGCTCCTCTCAGATTCCAGAACTTTCTGCCACAGAAATGTGAGGAACATGTGTTTTTTTAGCCAAATTTTGAGGTTTGCAAAGGATTCTGGGTAACAGAACCTGGTCCGAGCCCCACAAGTCACCCCATCTTGGATTCCCCTAGGTCTCTAGTTTTCAGAAATGCACAGGTTTGGTAGGTTTCCCTAGGTGCCGGCTGAGCTAGAGGCCAACATCTACAGGTAGTCACTTTGCAAAAAACACCTCTGTTTTCTTTCAAAAATTTGGATGTGCCCACGTTGCGCTTTGGGGCGTTTCCTGTCGTGGGCGCTAGGCCTACCCACACAAGTGAGGTATCATTTTTATCGGGAGACTTGGGGGAACGGTGGGTGGAAGCAAATTTGTGGCTCCTCTCAGATTCCAGAACTTTCTGCCACAGAAATGTGAGGAACATGTGTTTTTTTTGCCAAATTTTGAGGTTTGCAAAGGATTCTGGGTAACAGAAACTGGTCCGAGCCCCACAAGTCACCCCATCTTGGATTCCCCAAGGTCTCTAGTTTTCAGAAATGCACAGGTTTGGTAGGTTTCCCTAGGTGCCGGCTGGGCTAGAGGCCAAAATCTACAGGTAGGCACTTTGCAAAAAACACATCTGTTTTCTTTCAAAAATTCAATCTGTCCTCGTTGCGCTTTGGGGCGTTTCCTGTCGCGGGCGCTAGGCCTACCCACACAAGTGAGGTATCATTTTTATCGGGAGACTTGGGGGAACGCTGGGTGGAAGGACATTTGTGGCTCCTCTCAGATTCCAGAACTTTCTGCCACAGAAATGTGAGGAACATGTGTTTTTTTTGCCAAATTTTGAGGTTTGCAAAGGATTCTGGGTAACAGAACCTGGTCCGAGCCCCACAAGTCACCCCATCTTGGATTCCCCTAGGTCTCTAGTTTTCAGAAATGCACAGGTTTGGTAGGCTTCCCTAGGTGCTGGCTGAGCTAGAGGCCAAAATCTACAGGTAGGCACTTTGCAAAAAACACCTCTGTTTTCTTTCAAAAATTTTGATGTGTCCACGTTGCGCTTTGGGGCGTTTCCTGTCGCGAGCGCTAGGCCTACCCACACAAGTGCTGTATCATTTTTATCGGGAGACTTGGGCGAATGCTGGGTGGAAGGAAATTTGTGGCTCCTCTCAGATTCCAGAACTTTCTGCCACAGAAATGTGAGGAACATTTTCTTTTTGCCAAATTTTGAGGTTTGCAAAGGATTCTGGGTAACAGAACCTGGTCAGAGCCCCACAAGTCACCCCATCTTGGATTCCCCTAAGTCTCTAGTTTTCAGAAATGCACAGGTTTGGTAGGTTTCCCTAGGTGCCGGCTGAGATAGAGGCCAAAATCTACAGGTAGGCACTTTGCAAAAAACACCTCTGTTTTCTTTCAAAAATTTGGATGTGTCCACGTTGCGCTTTGGGGCGTTTCCTGTCGCGGGCGCTAGACCTATCCACACAAGTGAGGTATCATTTTTATCGGGAGACTTGGGGGAACGCTGGGTGGAAGGACATTTGTGGCTCCTCTCAGATTCCAGAACTTGATGCCACAGAAATGTGAGGAACATGTGTTTTTTTAGCCAAATTTTGAGGTTTGAAAGGATTCTGGGTAACAGAACCTGGTCCGAGCCCCACAAGTCACCCCATCTTGGATTCCCCTAGGTCTCTAGTTTTCAGAAATGCACAGGTTTGGTAAGCTTCCCTAGGTGCTGGCTGAGCTAGAGGCCAAAATCTACAGGTAGGCACTTTGCAAAAAACACCTCTGTTTTCTTTCAAAAATTTGGATGTGTCCACGTTGCGCTTTGGGGCGTTTCCTGTTGCGGGCGCTAGGCCTACCCACACAAGTGAGGTATCATTTTTATCGGGAGACTTGGGGGAATGCTGGGTGGAAGGACATTTGTGGCTCCTCTCAGATTCCAGAACTTGATGCCACAGAAATGTGAGGAACATGTGTTTTTTTAGCCAAATTTTGAGGTTTGCAAAGGATTCTGGGTAACAGAACCTGGTCCGAGCCCCACAAGTCACCCCATCTTGGATTCCCCTAGGTCTCTAGTTTTCAGAAATGCACAGGTTTGGTAGGCTTCCCTAAGTGCTGGCTGAGCTAGAGGCCAAAATCTACAGGTATGCACTTTGCAAAAAACACCTCTGTTTTCTTTCAAAAATTTGGATGTGTCCACGTTGCGCTTTGGGGCGTTTCCTGTCGCGAGCGCTAGGCTTACCCACACAAGTGCTGTATCATTTTTATCGGGAGACTTGGGGGAATGCTGGGTTGAAGGAAATTTGTGGCTCCTCTCAGATTCCAGAACTTTCTGCCACAGAAATGTGAGGAACATGTGTTTTTTTAGCCCAATTTTGAGGTTTGCAAAGGATTCTGGGTAACAGAACCTGGTCAGAGCCCCACAAGTCACCCCATCTTGGATTCCCCAAGGTCTCTAGTTTTCAGAAATGCACAGGTTTGGTAGGTTTCCCTAGGTGCCGGCTGAGATAGAGGCCAAAATCTACAGGTAGGCACTTTGCAAAAAACACCTCTGTTTTCTTTCAAAAATTTGGATGTTTCCACGTTGCGCTTTGGGGCGTTTCCTGTCGCGGGCGCTAGACCTATCCACACAAGTGAGGTATCATTTTTATCGGGAGACTTGGGGGAACGCTGGGTGGAAGGACATTTGTGGCTCCTCTCAGATTCCAGAACTTTCTGCCACAGAAATGTGAGGAACATTTTTTTTGTGCCAAATTTTGAGGTTTGCAAAGGATTCTGGGTAACAGAACCTGGTCAGAGCCCCACAAGTCACCCCATCTTGGATTCCCCTAAGTCTCTAGTTTTCAGAAATGCACAGGTTTGGTAGGTTTCCCTAGGTGCCGGCTGAGATAGAGGCCAAAATCTACAGTTAGGCACTTTGCAAAAAACACCTCTGTTTTCTTTCAAAAATTTGGATGTGCCCACGTTGCGCTTTGGGGCGTTTCCTGTCGTGGGCGCTAGGCCTACCCACACAAGTGAGGTATCATTTTTATCGGGAGACTTGGGGGAACGGTGGGTGGAAGCAAATTTGTGGCTCCTCTCAGATTCCAGAACTTTCTGCCACAGAAATGTGAGGAACATGTGTTTTTTTAGCCAAATTTTGAGGTTTGCAAAGGATTCTGGGTAACAGAACCTGGTCCGAGCCCCACAAGTCACCCCATCTTGGATTCCCCAAGGTCTCTAGTTTTCAGAAATGCACAGGTTTGGTAGGTTTCCCTAGGTGCCGGCTGAGCTAGAGGCCAAAATCTACAGGTAGGCACTTTGCAAAAAACACCTCTGTTTTCTTTCAAAAATTTGGATGTGTCCACGTTTTGCTTTGGGGCGTTTCCTGTCGCGGGCGCTAGGCCTACCCACACAAGTGAGGTATCATTTTTATCGTGAGACTTGGGGGAACGCTGGGTGGAAGGAAATTTGTGGCTCCTCTCAGATTCCAGAACTTTCTGCCACAGAAATGTGAGGAACATGTGTTTTTTTAGCCAAATTTTGAGGTTTGCAAAGGATTCTGGGTAACAGAACCTGGTCCGAGCCCCACAAGTCACCCCATCTTGGATTCCCCTAAGTCTCTAGTTTTCAGAAATGCACAGGTTTGGTAGGTTTCCCTAGGTGCCGGCTGAGCTAGAGGCCAAAATCTACAGGTCGGCACTTTGCAAAAAACACCTCTGTTTTCTTTCAAAAATTTGGATGTGTCCACGTTGCGCTTTGGGGCGTTTCCTGTCGCGGGCGCTATGTCTACCCACACAATTGAGGTATCTTTTTTATCAGGAGACTTGGGGGAACGCTGGGTGGAAGGAAATTTGTGGCTCCTCTCAGATTCCAGAACTTTCTGCCACAGAAATGTGAGGAACATGTATTTTTTTAGCCAAATTTTGAGGTTTGCAAAGGATTCTGGGTAACAGAACCTGGTCCGAGCCCCACAAGTCACCCCATCTTGGATTCCCCTAGGTCTCTAGTTTTCAGAAATGCACAGGTTTGGTAGGTTTCCCTAGGTGCCGGCTGAGCTAGAGGCCAAAATCTACAGGTAGGCACTTTGCAAAAAACACCTCTGTTTTCTTTCAAAAATTTGGATGTGTCCTCGTTGCGCTTTGGGGCGTTTCCTGTTGCGGGCGCTAGGCCTACCCACACAAGTGCTGTATCATTTTTATCGGGAGACTTGGGGGAATGCTGGGTGGAAGGAAATTTGTGGCTCCTCTCAGATTCCAGAACTTTCTGCCACAGAAATGTGAGGAACATGTGTTTTTTAAGCCCAATTTTGAGGTTTGCAAAGGATTCTGGGTAACAGAACCTGGTCAGAGCCCCACAAGTCACCCCATCTTGGATTCCCCAAGGTCTCTAGTTTTCAGAAATGCACAGGTTTGGTAGGTTTCCCTAGGTGCCGGCTGAGCTAGAGGCCAAAATCTACAGGTAGGCACTTTGCAAAAAACACCTCTGTTTTCTTTCAAAAATTTGGATGTTTCCACGTTGCGCTTTGGGGCGTTTCCTGTCGCGGGCGCTAGGCCTACCCACACAAGTGAGGTATCATTTTTATCGGGAGACTTGGGGGAACGCTGGGTGAAAGGACATTTGTGGCTCCTCTCAGATTCCAGAACTTGATGCCACAGAAATGTGAGGAACATGTGTTTTTTTAGCCAAATTTTGAGGTTTGCAAAGGATTCTGGGTAACAGAACCTGGTCCGAGCCCCACAAGTCACCCCATCTTGGATTCCCCTAGGTCTCTAGTTTTCAGAAATGCACAGGTTTGGTAGGCTTCCCTAGGTGCTGGCTGAGCTAGAGGCCAAAATCTACAGGTAGGCACTTTGCAAAAAACACCTCTGTTTTCTTTCAAAAATTTGGATGTGTCCACGTTGCGCTTTGGGGCGTTTCCTGTCGCGAGCGCTAGGCCTACCCACACAAGTGCTGTATCATTTTTATCGGGAGACTTGGGCGAATGCTGGGTGGAAGGAAATTTGTGGCTCCTCTCAGATTCCAGAACTTTCTGCCACAGAAATGTGAGGAACATTTTTTTTGTGCCAAATTTTGAGGTTTGCAAAGGATTCTGGGTAACAGAACCTGGTCAGAGCCCCACAAGTCACCCCATCTTGGATTCCCCTAAGTCTCTAGTTTTCAGAAATGCACAGGTTTGGTAGGTTTCCCTAGGTGCCGGCTGAGATAGAGGCCAAAATCTACAGTTAGGCACTTTGCAAAAAACACCTCTGTTTTCTTTCAAAAATTTGGATGTGCCCACGTTGCGCTTTGGGGCGTTTCCTGTCGTGGGCGCTAGGCCTACCCACACAAGTGAGGTATCATTTTTATCGGGAGACTTGGGGGAACGGTGGGTGGAAGCAAATTTGTGGCTCCTCTCAGATTCCAGAACTTTCTGCCACAGAAATGTGAGGAACATGTGTTTTTTTAGCCAAATTTTGAGGTTTGCAAAGGATTCTGGGTAACAGAACCTGGTCCGAGCCCCACAAGTCACCCCATCTTGGATTCCCCAAGGTCTCTAGTTTTCAGAAATGCACAGGTTTGGTAGGTTTCCCTAGGTGCCGGCTGAGCTAGAGGCCAAAATCTACAGGTAGGCACTTTGCAAAAAACACCTCTGTTTTCTTTCAAAAATTTGGATGTGTCCACGTTTTGCTTTGGGGCGTTTCCTGTCGCGGGCGCTAGGCCTACCCACACAAGTGAGGTATCATTTTTATCGTGAGACTTGGGGGAACGCTGGGTGGAAGGAAATTTGTGGCTCCTCTCAGATTCCAGAACTTTCTGCCACAGAAATGTGAGGAACATGTGTTTTTTTAGCCAAATTTTGAGGTTTGCAAAGGATTCTGGGTAACAGAACCTGGTCCGAGCCCCACAAGTCACCCCATCTTGGATTCCCCTAAGTCTCTAGTTTTCATAAATGCACAGGTTTGGTAGGTTTCCCTAGGTGCCGGCTGAGCTAGAGGCCAAAATCTACAGGTCGGCACTTTGCAAAAAACACCTCTGTTTTCTTTCAAAAATTTGGATGTGTCCACGTTGCGCTTTGGGGCGTTTCCTGTCGCGGGCGCTATGTCTACCCACACAATTGAGGTATCTTTTTTATCAGGAGACTTGGGGGAACGCTGGGTGGAAGGAAATTTGTGGCTCCTCTCAGATTCCAGAACTTTCTGCCACAGAAATGTGAGGAACATGTATTTTTTTAGCCAAATTTTGAGGTTTGCAAAGGATTCTGGGTAACAGAACCTGGTCCGAGCCCCACAAGTCACCCCATCTTGGATTCCCCTAGGTCTCTAGTTTTCAGAAATGCACAGGTTTGGTAGGTTTCCCTAGGTGCCGGCTGAGCTAGAGGCCAAAATCTACAGGTAGGCACTTTGCAAAAAACACCTCTGTTTTCTTTCAAAAATTTGGATGTTTCCACGTTGCGCATTGGGGCGTTTTCTGTCGCGGGCGCTAGGCCTACCCACACAAGTGAGGTATCATTTTTATCGGGAGACTTGGGGGAACGCTGGGTGGAAGGACATTTGTGGCTCCTCTCAGATTCCAGAACTTGATGCCACAGAAATGTGAGGAACATGTGTTTTTTTAGCCAAATTTTGAGGTTTGCAAAGGATTCTGGGTAACAGAACCTGGTCCGAGCCCCACAAGTCACCCCATCTTGGATTCCCCTAGGTCTCTAGTTTTCAGAAATGCACAGGTTTGGTAGGCTTCCCTAGGTGCTGGCTGAGCTAGAGGCCAAAATCTACAGGTAGGCACTTTGCAAAAAACACCTCTGTTTTCTTTCAAAAATTTGGATGTGTCCACGTTGCGCTTTGGGGCGTTTCCTGTCGCGAGCGCTAGGCCTACCCACACAAGTGCTGTATCATTTTTATCGGGAGACTTGGGCGAATGCTGGGTGGAAGGAAATTTGTGGCTCCTCTCAGATTCCAGAACTTTCTGCCACAGAAATGTGAGGAACATTTTCTTTTTGCCAAATTTTGAGGTTTGCAAAGGATTCTGGGTAACAGAACCTGGTCAGAGCCCCACAAGTCACCCCATCTTGGATTCCCCTAAGTCTCTAGTTTTCAGAAATGCACAGGTTTGGTAGGTTTCCCTAGGTGCCGGCTGAGATAGAGGCCAAAATCTACAGGTAGGCACTTTGCAAAAAACACCTCTGTTTTCTTTAAAAAATTTGGATGTTTCCACGTTGCGCTTTGGGGCGTTTCCTGTCGCGGGCGCTAGACCTATCCACACAAGTGAGGTATCATTTTTATCGGGAGACTTGGGGAACGCTGGGTGGAAGGACATTTGTGGCTCCTCTCAGATTCCAGAACTTGATGCCACAGAAATGTGAGGAACATGTGTTTTTTTAGCCAAATTTTGAGGTTTGCAAAGGATTCTGGGTAACAGAACCTGGTCCGAGCCCCACAAGTCACCCCATCTTGGATTCCCCTAGGTCTCTAGTTTTCAGAAATGCACAGGTTTGGTAAGCTTCCATAGGTGCTGGCTGAGCTAGAGGCCAAAATCTACAGGTAGGCACTTTGCAAAAAACACCTCTGTTTTCTTTCAAAAATTTGGATGTGTCCACGTTGCGCTTTGGGGCGTTTCCTGTCGCGAGCGCTAGGCCTACCCACACAAGTGCTGTTTCATTTTTATCGGGAGACTTGGGGGAATGCTGGGTGGAAGGAAATTTGTGGCTCCTCTCAGATTCCAGAACTTTCTGCCACAGAAATGTGAGGAACATTTTTTTTGTGCCAAATTTTGAGGTTTGCAAAGGATTCTGGGTAACAGAACCTGGTCAGAGCCCCACAAGTCACCCCATCTTGGATTCCCCTAAGTCTCTAGTTTTCAGAAATGCACAGGTTTGGTAGGTTTCCCTAGGTGCCGGCTGAGATAGAGGCCAAAATCTACAGTTAGGCACTTTGCAAAAAACACCTCTGTTTTCTTTCAAAAATTTGGATGTGCCCACGTTGCGCTTTGGGGCGTTTCCTGTCGTGGGCGCTAGGCCTACCCACACAAGTGAGGTATCATTTTTATCGTGAGACTTGGGGGAACGCTGGGTGGAAGGAAATTTGTGGCTCCTCTCAGATTCCAGAACTTTCTGCCACAGAAATGTGAGGAACATGTGTTTTTTTAGCCAAATTTTGAGGTTTGCAAAGGATTCTCGGTAACAGAACCTGGTCCGAGCCCCACAAGTCACCCCATCTTGGATTCCCCTAAGTCTCTAGTTTTCAGAAATGCACAGGTTTGGTAGGTTTCCCTAGGTGCCGGCTGAGCTAGAGGCCAAAATCTACAGGTAGGCACGTTGCAAAAAACACCTCTGTTTTCTTTCAAAAATTTGGATGTGTCCACGTTGCGCTTTGGGGTGTTTCCTGTCGCGGGCGCTATGTCTACCCACACAATTGAGGTATCTTTTTTATCAGGAGACTTGGGGGAACGCTGGGTGGAAGGAAATTTGTGGCTCCTCTCAGATTCCAGAACTTTCTGCCACAGAAATGTGAGGAACATTTTTTTTTTGTCAAATTTTGAGGTTTGCAAAGGATTCTGGGTAACAGAACCTGGTCAGAGCCCCACAAGTCATCCCATCTTGGATTCCCCTAAGTCTCTAGTTTTCAGAAATGCACAGGTTTGGTAGGTTTCCCTAGGTGCCGGCTGAGATAGAGGCCAAAATCTACAGGTAGGCACTTTGCAAAAAACACCTCTGTTTTCTTTCAAAAATTTGGATGTGTCCACGTTGCGCTTTGGGGCGTTTCCGGTCGCGGGCGCTAGGCCTACCCACACAAGTGAGGTATCATGTTTATCAGGAGACTTGGGGGAACGGTGGGTGGAAGCAAATTTGTGGCTCCTCTCAGATTCCAGAACTTTCTGCCACAGAAATGTGAGGAACATGTGTTTTTTTAGCCAAATTTTGAGGTTTGCAAAGGATTCTGGGTAACAGAACCTGGTCCGAGCCCCACAAGTCACCCCATCTTGGATTCCCCAAGGTCTCTAGTTTTCAGAAATGCACAGGTTTGGTAGGTTTCCCTAGGTGCCGGCTGAGCTAGAGGCCAAAATCTACAGGTAGGCACTTCGCAAAAAACACCTCTGTTTTCTTTCAAAAATTTGGATGTGTCCACGTTGCGCTTTGGGGCGTTTCCTGTCGCGGGCGCGAGGCCTACCCACACAAGTGAGGTATCATTTTTATCGTGAGACTTTGGGGAACGCTGGGTGGAAGGAAATTTGTGGCTCCTCTCAGATTCCAGAACTTTCTGCCACAGAAATGTGAGGAACATGTGTTTTTTTAGCCAAATTTTGAGGTTTGCAAAGGATTCTGGGTAACAGAACCTGGTCCGAGCCCCACAAGTCACCCCATCTTGGATTCCCCTAGGTCTCTAGTTTTCAGAAATGCACAGGTTTGGTAGGTTTCCCTAGGTGCCGGCTGAGCTAGAGGCCAACATCTACAGGTAGTCACTTTGCAAAAAACACCTCTGTTTTCTTTCAAAAATTTGGATGTGCCCACGTTGCGCTTTGGGGCGTTTCCTGTCGTGGGCGCTAGGCCTACCCACACAAGTGAGGTATCATTTTTATCGGGAGACTTGGGGGAACGGTGGGTGGAAGCAAATTTGTGGCTCCTCTCAGATTCCAGAACTTTCTGCCACAGAAATGTGAGGAACATGTGTTTTTTTTGCCAAATTTTGAGGTTTGCAAAGGATTCTGGGTAACAGAAACTGGTCCGAGCCCCACAAGTCACCCCATCTTGGATTCCCCAAGGTCTCTAGTTTTCAGAAATGCACAGGTTTGGTAGGTTTCCCTAGGTGCCGGCTGGGCTAGAGGCCAAAATCTACAGGTAGGCACTTTGCAAAAAACACATCTGTTTTCTTTCAAAAATTCAATCTGTCCTCGTTGCGCTTTGGGGCGTTTCCTGTCGCGGGCGCTAGGCCTACCCACACAAGTGAGGTATCATTTTTATCGGGAGACTTGGGGGAACGCTGGGTGGAAGGACATTTGTGGCTCCTCTCAGATTCCAGAACTTTCTGCCACAGAAATGTGAGGAACATGTGTTTTTTTTGCCAAATTTTGAGGTTTGCAAAGGATTCTGGGTAACAGAACCTGGTCCGAGCCCCACAAGTCACCCCATCTTGGATTCCCCTAGGTCTCTAGTTTTCAGAAATGCACAGGTTTGGTAGGCTTCCCTAGGTGCTGGCTGAGCTAGAGGCCAAAATCTACAGGTAGGCACTTTGCAAAAAACACCTCTGTTTTCTTTCAAAAATTTTGATGTGTCCACGTTGCGCTTTGGGGCGTTTCCTGTCGCGAGCGCTAGGCCTACCCACACAAGTGCTGTATCATTTTTATCGGGAGACTTGGGCGAATGCTGGGTGGAAGGAAATTTGTGGCTCCTCTCAGATTCCAGAACTTTCTGCCACAGAAATGTGAGGAACATTTTCTTTTTGCCAAATTTTGAGGTTTGCAAAGGATTCTGGGTAACAGAACCTGGTCAGAGCCCCACAAGTCACCCCATCTTGGATTCCCCTAAGTCTCTAGTTTTCAGAAATGCACAGGTTTGGTAGGTTTCCCTAGGTGCCGGCTGAGATAGAGGCCAAAATCTACAGGTAGGCACTTTGCAAAAAACACCTCTGTTTTCTTTCAAAAATTTGGATGTGTCCACGTTGCGCTTTGGGGCGTTTCCTGTCGCGGGCGCTAGACCTATCCACACAAGTGAGGTATCATTTTTATCGGGAGACTTGGGGGAACGCTGGGTGGAAGGACATTTGTGGCTCCTCTCAGATTCCAGAACTTGATGCCACAGAAATGTGAGGAACATGTGTTTTTTTAGCCAAATTTTGAGGTTTGAAAGGATTCTGGGTAACAGAACCTGGTCCGAGCCCCACAAGTCACCCCATCTTGGATTCCCCTAGGTCTCTAGTTTTCAGAAATGCACAGGTTTGGTAAGCTTCCCTAGGTGCTGGCTGAGCTAGAGGCCAAAATCTACAGGTAGGCACTTTGCAAAAAACACCTCTGTTTTCTTTCAAAAATTTGGATGTGTCCACGTTGCGCTTTGGGGCGTTTCCTGTCGCGGGCGCTAGGCCTACCCACACAAGTGCGGTATCATTTTTATCGGGAGACTTGGGGGAATGCTGGGTGGAAGGAAATTTGTGGCTCCTCTCAGATTCCAGAACTTTCTGCCACAGAAATGTGAGGAACATTTATTTTTTGCCAAATTTTGAGGTTTGCAAAGTATTCTGGGTAACAGAACCTGGTCCGAGCCCCACAAGTCACCCCATCTTGGATTCCACAAGGTCTCTAGTTTTCAGAAATGCACAGGTTTGGTAGGTTTCCCTAGGTGCCGGCTGAGCTAGAGGCCAAAATCTACAGGTAGGCACTTTGCAAAAAACACCTCTGTTTTCTTTCAAAAATGTGGATGTGTCCTCGTTGCGCTTTGGGGCGTTTCCTGTCGCGGGCGCTAGGCCTACCCACACAAGTGAGGTATCATTTTTATCGGGAGACTTGGGGGAACGCTGGGTGGAAGGACATTTGTGGCTCCTCTCAGATTCCAGAACTTTCTACCACAGAAATGTGAGGAACATGTGTTTTTTTAGCCAAATTTTGAGGTTTGCAAAGGATTCTGGGTAACAGAACCTGGTCCGAGCCCCACAAGTCACCCTATCTTGGATTCCCCTAGGTCTCTAGTTTTCAGAAATGCACAGGTTTGGTAGGCTTCCCTAGGTGCTGGCTGAGCTAGAGGCCAAAATCTACAGGTAGGCACTTTGCAAAAAACACCTCTGTTTTCTTTCAAAAATTTGGATGTGTCCACGTTGCGCTTTGGGGCGTTTCCTGTCGCGAGCGCTAGGCCTACCCACACAAGTGCTGTATCATTTTTATCGGGAGACTTGGGCGAATGCTGGGTGGAAGGAAATTTGTGGCTCCTCTCAGATTCCAGAACTTTCTGCCACAGAAATGTGAGGAACATTTTCTTTTTGCCAAATTTTGAGGTTTGCAAAGGATTCTGGGTAACAGAACCTGGTCAGAGCCCCACAAGTCACCCCATCTTGGATTCCCCTAAGTCTCTAGTTTTCAGAAATGCACAGGTTTGGTAGGTTTCCCTAGGTGCCGGCTGAGATAGAGGCCAAAATCTACAGGTAGGCACTTTGCAAAAAACACCTCTGTTTTCTTTCAAAAATTTGGATGTGTCCACGTTGCGCTTTGGGGCGTTTCCTGTCGCGGGCGCTAGACCTATCCACACAAGTGAGGTATCATTTTTATCGGGAGACTTGGGGGAACGCTGGGTGGAAGGACATTTGTGGCTCCTCTCAGATTCCAGAACTTGATGCCACAGAAATGTGAGGAACATGTGTTTTTTTAGCCAAATTTTGAGGTTTGCAAAGGATTCTGGGTAACAGAACCTGGTCCGAGCCCCACAAGTCACCCCATCTTGGATTCCCCTAGGTCTCTAGTTTTCAGAAATGCACAGGATTGGTAAGCTTCCCTAGGTGCTGGCTGAGCTAGAGGCCAAAATCTACAGGTAGGCACTTTGCAAAAAACACCTCTGTTTTCTTTCAAAAATTTGGATGTGTCCACGTTGCGCTTTGGGGCGTTTCCTGTCGCGAGCGCTAGGCCTACCCACACAAGTGCTGTATCATTTTTATCGGGAGACTTGGGGGAATGCTGGGTGGAAGGAAATTTGTGGCTCCTCTCAGATTCCAGAACTTTCTGCCACAGAAATGTGAGGAACATTTTTTTTGTGCCAAATTTTGAGGTTTGCAAAGGATTCTGGGTAACAGAACCTGGTCAGAGCTCCACAAGTCACCCCATCTTGGATTCCCCTAAGTCTCTAGTTTTCAGAAATGCACAGGTTTGGTAGGTTTCCCTAGGTGCCGGCTGAGATAGAGGCCAAAATCTACAGTTAGGCACTTTGCAAAAAACACCTCTGTTTTCTTTCAAAAATTTGGATGTGCCCACGTTGCGCTTTGGGGCGTTTCCTGTCGTGGGCGCTAGGCCTACCCACACAAGTGAGGTATCATTTTTATCGTGAGACTTGGGGGAACGCTGGGTGGAAGGAAATTTGTGTCTCCTCTCAGATTCCAGAACTTTCTGCCACAGAAATGTGAGGAACATGTGTTTTTTTAGCCAAATTTTGAGGTTTGCAAAGGATTCTGGGTAACAGAACCTGGTCCGAGCCCCACAAGTCACCCCATCTTGGATTCCCCTAAGTCTCTAGTTTTCAGAAATGCACAGGTTTGGTAGGTTTCCCTAGGTGCCGGCTGAGCTAGAGGCCAAAATCTACAGGTAGGCACTTTGCAAAAAACACCTCTGTTTTCTTTCAAAAATTTGGATGTGTCCACGTTGCGCTTTGGGGCATTTCCTGTTGCGGGCGCTATGTCTACCCACACAATTGAGGTATCTTTTTTATCAGGAGACTTGGGGGAACGCTGGGTGGAAGGAAATTTGTGGCTCCTCTCAGATTCCAGAACTTTCTGCCACAGAAATGTGAGGAACATGTATTTCTTTAGCCAAATTTTGAGGTTTGCAAAGGATTCTGGGTAACAGAACCTGGTCCGAGCCCCACAAGTCACCCCATCTTGGATTCCCCTAGGTCTCTAGTTTTCAGAAATGCACAGGTTTGGTAGGTTTCCCTAGGTGCCGGCTGAGCTAGAGGCCAAAATCTACAGGTAGGCACTTCGCAAAAAACACCTCTGTTTTCTTTCAAAAATTTGGATGTTTCCACGTTGCGCTTTGGGGCGTTTCCTGTCGCGGGCGCTAGACCTACCCACACAAGTGAGGTATCATTTTTATCGGGAGACTTGGGGGAATGCTGGGTGGAAGGAAATTTGTGGCTCCTCTCAGATTCCAGAACTTTCTGCCACAGAAATGTGATGAACATGTGTTTTTTTAGCCAAATTATGAGGTTTGCAAAGGATTCTGGGTAACAGAACCTGTTCCGAGCCCCACAAGTCACCCCATCTTGGATTCCCCAAGGTCTCTAGTTTTCAGAAATGCACAGGTTTGGTAGGTTTCCCTAGGTGCCGGCTGAGCTAGAGGCCAAAATCTACAGGTAGGCACTTTGCAAAAAACACCTCTGTTTTCTTTCAAAAATTTGGATGTGCCCACGTTGCGCTTTGGGGCGTTTCCTGTCGTGGGCGCTAGGCCTACCCACACAAGTGAGGTATCATTTTTATCGGGAGACTTGGGGGAACGGTGGGTGGAAGCAAATTTGTGGCTCCTCTCAGATTCCAGAACTTTCTGCCACAGAAATGTGAGGAACATGTGTTTTTTTTGCCAAATTTTGAGGTTTGCAAAGGATTCTGGGTAACAGAACCTGGTCCGAGCCCCACAAGTCACCCCATCTTGGATTCCCCAAGGTCTCTAGTTTTCAGAAATGCACAGGTTTGGTAGGTTTCCCTAGGTGCCGGCTGAGCTAGAGGCCAAAATCTACAGTTAGGCACTTTGCAAAAAACACCTCTGTTTTCTTTCAAAAATTTGGATGTGCCCACGTTGCGCTTTGGGGCGTTTCCTGTCGTGGGCGCTAGGCCTACCCACACAAGTGAGGTATCATTTTTATCGTGAGACTTGGGGGAACGCTGGGTGGAAGGAAATTTGTGGCTCCTCTCAGATTCCAGAACTTTCTGCCACAGAAATGTGAGGAACATGTGTTTTTTTAGCCAAATTTTGAGGTTTGCAAAGGATTCTGGGTAACAGAACCTGGTCCGAGCCCCACAAGTCACCCCATCTTGGATTCCCCTAAGTCTCTAGTTTTCAGAAATGCACAGGTTTGGTAGGTTTCCCTAGGTGCCGGCTGAGCTAGAGGCCAAAATCTACAGGTAGGCACTTTGCAAAAAACACCTCTGTTTTCTTTCAAAAATTTGGATGTGTCCACGTTGCGCTTTGGGGCATTTCCTGTTGCGGGCGCTATGTCTACCCACACAATTGAGGTATCTTTTTTATCAGGAGACTTGGGGGAACGCTGGGTGGAAGGAAATTTGTGGCTCCTCTCAGATTCCAGAACTTTCTGCCACAGAAATGTGAGGAACATGTATTTTTTTAGCCAAATTTTGAGGTTTGCAAAGGATTCTGGGTAACAGAACCTGGTCCGAGCCCCACAAGTCACCCCATCTTGGATTCCCCTAGGTCTCTAGTTTTCAGAAATGCACAGGTTTGGTAGGTTTCCCTAGGTGCCGGCTGAGCTAGAGGCCAAAATCTACAGGTAGGCACTTCGCAAAAAACACCTCTGTTTTCTTTCAAAAATTTGGATGTTTCCACTTTGCGCTTTGGGGCGTTTCCTGTCGCGGGCGCTAGACCTACCCACACAAGTGAGGTATCATTTTTATCGGGAGACTTGGGGGAATGCTGGGTGGAAGGAAATTTGTGGCTCCTCTCAGATTCCAGAACTTTCTGCCACAGAAATGTGATGAACATGTGTTTTTTTAGCCAAATTATGAGGTTTGCAAAGGATTCTGGGTAACAGAACCTGTTCCGAGCCCCACAAGTCACCCCATCTTGGATTCCCCAAGGTCTCTAGTTTTCAGAAATGCACAGGTTTGGTAGGTTTCCCTAGGTGCCGGCTGAGCTAGAGGCCAAAATCTACAGGTAGGCACTTTGCAAAAAACACCTCTGTTTTCTTTCAAAAATTTGGATGTGCCCACGTTGCGCTTTGGGGCGTTTCCTGTCGTGGGCGCTAGGCCTACCCACACAAGTGAGGTATCATTTTTATCGGGAGACTTGGGGGAACGGTGGGTGGAAGCAAATTTGTGGCTCCTCTCAGATTCCAGAACTTTCTGCCACAGAAATGTGAGGAACATGTGTTTTTTTTGCCAAATTTTGAGGTTTGCAAAGGATTCTGGGTAACAGAACCTGGTCCGAGCCCCACAAGTCACCCCATCTTGGATTCCCCAAGGTCTCTAGTTTTCAGAAATGCACAGGTTTGGTAGGTTTCCCTAGGTGCCGGCTGAGCTAGAGGCCAAAATCTACAGGTAGGCACTTTGCAAAAAACACCTCTGTTTTCTTTCAAAAATTTGGATGTGTCCTCGTTGCGCTTTGGGGCGTTTCCTGTTGCGGGCGCTAGGCCTACCCACACAAGTGAGGTATCATTTTTATCGGGAGACTTGGGGGAACGCTGGGTGGAAGGACATTTGTGGCTCCTCTCAGATTCCAGAACTTGATGCCACAGAAATGTGAGGAACATGTGTTTTTTTAGCCAAATTTTGAGGTTTGCAAAGGATTCTGGGTAACAGAACCTGGTCCGAGCCCCACAAGTCACCCCATCTTGGATTCCCCTAGGTCTCTAGTTTTCAGAAATGCACAGGTTTGGTATGCTTCCCTAAGTGCTGGCTGAGCTAGAGGCCAAAATCTACAGGTATGCACTTTGCAAAAAACACCTCTGTTTTCTTTCAAAAATTTGGATGTGTCCACGTTGCGCTTTGGGGCGTTTCCTGTCGCGAGCGCTAGGCCTACCCACACAAGTGCTGTATCATTTTTATCGGGAGACTTGGGGGAATGCTGGGTGGAAGGAAATTTGTGGCTCCTCTCAGATTCCAGAACTTTCTGCCACAGAAATGTGAGGAACATGTGTTTTTTTAGCCCAATTTTGAGGTTTGCAAAGGATTCTGGGTAACAGAACCTGGTCAGAGCCCCACCAGTCACCCCATCTTGGATTCCCCAAGGTCTCTAGTTTTCAGAAATGCACAGGTTTGGTAGGTTTCCCTAGCTGCCGGCTGAGCTAGAGGCCAAAATCTACAGGTAGGCACTTTGCAAAAAACACCTCTGTTTTCTTTCAAAAATTTGGATGTGTCCACGTTGCGCTTTGGGGCGTTTCCTGTCGCGGGCGCTAGGCCTACCCACACAAGTGAGGTATCATTTTTATCGGGAGACTTGGGGGAACGCTGGGTGGAAGGACATTTGTGGCTCCTCTCAGATTCCAGAACTTGATGCCACAGAAATGTGAGGAACATTTTTTTTTTGCCAAATTTTGAGGTTTGCAAAGGATTCTGGGTAACAGAACCTGGTCAGAGCCCCACAAGTCATCCCATCTTGGATTCCCCTAAGTCTCTAGTTTTCAGAAATGCACAGGTTTGGTAGGTTTCCCTAGGTGCCGGCTGAGATAGAGGCCAAAATCTACAGGTAGGCACTTTGCAAAAAACACCTCTGTTTTATTTCAAAAATTTGGATGTTTCCACGTTGCGCTTTGGGGCGTTTCCTGTCGCGGGCGCTAGACCTACCCACACAAGTGAGGTATCATTTTTATCGGGAGACTTGGGGGAACGGTGGGTGGAAGCAAATTTGTGGCTCCTCTCAGATTCCAGAACTTTCTGCCACAGAAATGTGAGGAACATGTGTTTTTTTAGCCAAATTTTGAGGTTTGCAAAGGATTCTGGGTAACAGAACCTGGTCCGAGCCCCACAAGTCACCCCATCTTGGATTCCCCAAGGTCTCTAGTTTTCAGAAATGCACAGGTTTGGTAGGTTTCCCTAGGTGCCGGCTGAGCTAGAGGCCAAAATCTACAGGTAGGCACTTTGCAAAAAACACCTCTGTTTTCTTTAAAAAATTTTGATGTGTCCACGTTGCGCTTTGGGGCGTTTCCTGTCGCGGGCGCTAGGCCTACCCACACAAGTGCGGTATCATTTTTATCGGGAGACTTGGGGGAATGCTGGGTGGAAGGAAATTAGTGGCTCCTCTCAGATTCCAGAACTTTCTGCCACAGAAATGTGAGGAACATTTATTTTTTGCCAAATTTTGAGGTTTGCAAAGTATTCTGGGTAACAGAACCTGGTCCGAGCCCCACAAGTCACCCCATCTTGGATTCCACAAGGTCTCTAGTTTTCAGAAATGCACAGGTTTGGTAGGTTTCCCTAGGTGCCGGCTGAGCTAGAGGCCAAAATCTACAGGTAGGCACTTTGCAAAAAACACCTCTGTTTTCTTTCAAAAATTTGGATGTGTCCTCGTTGCGCTTTGGGGCGTTTCCTGTCGCGGGCGCTAGGCCTACCCACACAAGTGAGGTATCATTTTTATCGGGAGACTTGGGGGAACGCTGGGTGGAAGGACATTTGTGGCTCCTCTCAGATTCCAGAACTTTCTACCACAGAAATGTGAGGAACATGTGTTTTTTTAGCCAAATTTTGAGGTTTGCAAAGGATTCTGGGTAACAGAACCTGGTCCGAGCCCCACAAGTCACCCCATCTTGGATTCCCCTAGGTCTCTAGTTTTCAGAAATGCACAGGTTTGGTAGGCTTCCCTAGGTGCTGGCTGAGCTAGAGGCCAAAATCTACAGGTAGGCACTTTGCAAAAAACACCTCTGTTTTCTTTCAAAAATTTGGATGTGTCCACGTTGCGCTTTGGGGCGTTTCCTGTCGCGAGCGCTAGGCCTACCCACACAAGTGCTGTATCATTTTTATCGGGAGACTTGGGCGAATGCTGGGTGGAAGGAAATTTGTGGCTCCTCTCAGATTCCAGAACTTTCTGCCACAGAAATGTGAGGAACATTTTCTTTTTGCCAAATTTAGAGGTTTGCAAAGGATTCTGGGTAACAGAACCTGGTCAGAGCCCCACAAGTCACCCCATCTTGGATTCCCCTAAGTCTCTAGTTTTCAGAAATGCACAGGTTTGGTAGGTTTCCCTAGGTGCCGGCTGAGATAGAGGCCAAAATCTACAGGTAGGCACTTTGCAAAAAACACCTCTGTTTTCTTTCAAAAATTTGGATGTTTCCACGTTGCGCTTTGGGGCGTTTCCTGTCGCGGGCGCTAGACCTATCCACACAAGTGAGGTATCATTTTTATCGGGAGACTTGGGGGAACGCTGGGTGGAAGGACATTTGTGGCTCCTCTCAGATTCCAGAACTTGATGCCACAGAAATGTGAGGAACATGTGTTTTTTTAGCCAAATTTTGAGGTTTGCAAAGGATTCTGGGTAACAGAACCTGGTCCGAGCCCCACAAGTCACCCCATCTTGGATTCCCCTAGGTCTCTAGTTTTCAGAAATGCACAGGTTTGGTAAGCTTCCCTAGGTGCTGGCTGAGCTAGAGGCCAAAATCTACAGGTAGGCACTTTGCAAAAAACACCTCTGTTTTCTTTCAAAAATTTGGATGTGTCCACGTTGCGCTTTGGGGCGTTTCCTGTCGCGAGCGCTAGGCCTACCCACACAAGTGCTGTATCATTTTTATCGGGAGACTTGGGGGAATGCTGGGTGGAAGGAAATTTGTGGCTCCTCTCAGATTCCAGAACTTTCTGCCACAGGAATGTGAGGAACATTTTTTTTGTGCCAAATTTTGAGGTTTGCAAAGGATTCTGGGTAACAGAACCTGGTCAGAGCCCCACAAGTCACCCCATCTTGGATTCCCCTAAGTCTCTAGTTTTCAGAAATGCACAGGTTTGGTAGGTTTCCCTAGGTGCCGGCTGAGATAGAGGCCAAAATCTACAGTTAGGCACTTTGCAAAAAACACCTCTGTTTTCTTTCAAAAATTTGGATGTGCCCACGTTGCGCTTTGGGGCGTTTCCTGTCGTGGGCGCTAGGCCTACCCACACAAGTGAGGTATCATTTTTATCGTGAGACTTGGGGGAACGCTGGGTGGAAGGAAATTTGTGGCTCCTCTCAGATTCCAGAACTTTCTGCCACAGAAATGTGAGGAACATGTGTTTTTTTAGCCAAATTTTGAGGTTTGCAAAGGATTCTGGGTAACAGAACCTGGTCCGAGACCCACAAGTCACCCCATCTTGGATTCCCCTAAGTCTCTAGTTTTCAGAAATGCACAGGTTTGGTAGGTTTCCCTAGGTGCCGGCTGAGCTAGAGGCCAAAATCTACAGGTAGGCACTTTGCAAAAAACACCTCTGTTTTCTTTCAAAAATTTTGATGTGTCCACGTTGCGCTTTGGGGCGTTTCCTGTCGCGGGCGCTAGGCCTACCCACACAAGTGCGGTATCATTTTTATCGGGAGACTTGGGGGAATGCTGGGTGGAAGGAAATTAGTGGCTCCTCTCAGATTCCAGAACTTTCTGCCACAGAAATGTGAGGAACATTTATTTTTTGCCAAATTTTGAGGTTTGCAAAGTATTCTGGGTAACAGAACCTGGTCCGAGCCCCACAAGTCACCCCATCTTGGATTCCACAAGGTCTCTAGTTTTCAGAAATGCACAGGTTTGGTAGGTTTCCCTAGGTGCCGGCTGAGCTAGAGGCCAAAATCTACAGGTAGGCACTTTGCAAAAAACACCTCTGTTTTCTTTCAAAAATTTGGATGTGTCCTCGTTGCGCTTTGGGGCGTTTCCTGTCGCGGGCGCTAGGCCTACCCACACAAGTGAGGTATCATTTTTATCGGGAGACTTGGGGGAACGCTGGGTGGAAGGACATTTGTGGCTCCTCTCAGATTCCAGAACTTTCTACCACAGAAATGTGAGGAACATGTGTTTTTTTAGCCAAATTTTGAGGTTTGCAAAGGATTCTGGGTAACAGAACCTGGTCCGAGCCCCACAAGTCACCCCATCTTGGATTCCCCTAGGTCTCTAGTTTTCAGAAATGCACAGGTTTGGTAGGCTTCCCTAGGTGCTGGCTGAGCTAGAGGCCAAAATCTACAGGTAGGCACTTTGCAAAAAACACCTCTGTTTTCTTTCAAAAATTTGGATGTGTCCACGTTGCGCTTTGGGGCGTTTCCTGTCGCGAGCGCTAGGCCTACCCACACAAGTGCTGTATCATTTTTATCGGGAGACTTGGGCGAATGCTGGGTGGAAGGAAATTTGTGGCTCCTCTCAGATTCCAGAACTTTCTGCCACAGAAATGTGAGGAACATTTTCTTTTTGCCAAATTTAGAGGTTTGCAAAGGATTCTGGGTAACAGAACCTGGTCAGAGCCCCACAAGTCACCCCATCTTGGATTCCCCTAAGTCTCTAGTTTTCAGAAATGCACAGGTTTGGTAGGTTTCCCTAGGTGCCGGCTGAGATAGAGGCCAAAATCTACAGGTAGGCACTTTGCAAAAAACACCTCTGTTTTCTTTCAAAAATTTGGATGTTTCCACGTTGCGCTTTGGGGCGTTTCCTGTCGCGGGCGCTAGACCTATCCACACAAGTGAGGTATCATTTTTATCGGGAGACTTGGGGGAACGCTGGGTGGAAGGACATTTGTGGCTCCTCTCAGATTCCAGAACTTGATGCCACAGAAATGTGAGGAACATGTGTTTTTTTAGCCAAATTTTGAGGTTTGCAAAGGATTCTGGGTAACAGAACCTGGTCCGAGCCCCACAAGTCACCCCATCTTGGATTCCCCTAGGTCTCTAGTTTTCAGAAATGCACAGGTTTGGTAAGCTTCCCTAGGTGCTGGCTGAGCTAGAGGCCAAAATCTACAGGTAGGCACTTTGCAAAAAACACCTCTGTTTTCTTTCAAAAATTTGGATGTGTCCACGTTGCGCTTTGGGGCGTTTCCTGTCGCGAGCGCTAGGCCTACCCACACAAGTGCTGTATCATTTTTATCGGGAGACTTGGGGGAATGCTGGGTGGAAGGAAATTTGTGGCTCCTCTCAGATTCCAGAACTTTCTGCCACAGGAATGTGAGGAACATTTTTTTTGTGCCAAATTTTGAGGTTTGCAAAGGATTCTGGGTAACAGAACCTGGTCAGAGCCCCACAAGTCACCCCATCTTGGATTCCCCTAAGTCTCTAGTTTTCAGAAATGCACAGGTTTGGTAGGTTTCCCTAGGTGCCGGCTGAGATAGAGGCCAAAATCTACAGTTAGGCACTTTGCAAAAAACACCTCTGTTTTCTTTCAAAAATTTGGATGTGCCCACGTTGCGCTTTGGGGCGTTTCCTGTCGTGGGCGCTAGGCCTACCCACACAAGTGAGGTATCATTTTTATCGTGAGACTTGGGGGAACGCTGGGTGGAAGGAAATTTGTGGCTCCTCTCAGATTCCAGAACTTTCTGCCACAGAAATGTGAGGAACATGTGTTTTTTTAGCCAAATTTTGAGGTTTGCAAAGGATTCTGGGTAACAGAACCTGGTCCGAGACCCACAAGTCACCCCATCTTGGATTCCCCTAAGTCTCTAGTTTTCAGAAATGCACAGGTTTGGTAGGTTTCCCTAGGTGCCGGCTGAGCTAGAGGCCAAAATCTACAGGTAGGCACTTTGCAAAAAACACCTCTGTTTTCTTTCAAAAATTTTGATGTGTCCACGTTGCGCTTTGGGGCGTTTCCTGTCGCGGGCGCTAGGCCTACCCACACAAGTGCGGTATCATTTTTATCGGGAGACTTGGGGGAATGCTGGGTGGAAGGAAATTAGTGGCTCCTCTCAGATTCCAGAACTTTCTGCCACAGAAATGTGAGGAACATTTATTTTTTGCCAAATTTTGAGGTTTGCAAAGTATTCTGGGTAACAGAACCTGGTCCGAGCCCCACAAGTCACCCCATCTTGGATTCCACAAGGTCTCTAGTTTTCAGAAATGCACAGGTTTGGTAGGTTTCCCTAGGTGCCGGCTGAGCTAGAGGCCAAAATCTACAGGTAGGCACTTTGCAAAAAACACCTCTGTTTTCTTTCAAAAATTTGGATGTGTCCTCGTTGCGCTTTGGGGCGTTTCCTGTCGCGGGCGCTAGGCCTACCCACACAAGTGAGGTATCATTTTTATCGGGAGACTTGGGGGAACGCTGGGTGGAAGGACATTTGTGGCTCCTCTCAGATTCCAGAACTTTCTACCACAGAAATGTGAGGAACATGTGTTTTTTTAGCCAAATTTTGAGGTTTGCAAAGGATTCTGGGTAACAGAACCTGGTCCGAGCCCCACAAGTCACCCCATCTTGGATTCCCCTAGGTCTCTAGTTTTCAGAAATGCACAGGTTTGGTAGGCTTCCCTAGGTGCTGGCTGAGCTAGAGGCCAAAATCTACAGGTAGGCACTTTGCAAAAAACACCTCTGTTTTCTTTCAAAAATTTGGATGTGTCCACGTTGCGCTTTGGGGCGTTTCCTGTCGCGAGCGCTAGGCCTACCCACACAAGTGCTGTATCATTTTTATCGGGAGACTTGGGCGAATGCTGGGTGGAAGGAAATTTGTGGCTCCTCTCAGATTCCAGAACTTTCTGCCACAGAAATGTGAGGAACATTTTCTTTTTGCCAAATTTAGAGGTTTGCAAAGGATTCTGGGTAACAGAACCTGGTCAGAGCCCCACAAGTCACCCCATCTTGGATTCCCCTAAGTCTCTAGTTTTCAGAAATGCACAGGTTTGGTAGGTTTCCCTAGGTGCCGGCTGAGATAGAGGCCAAAATCTACAGGTAGGCACTTTGCAAAAAACACCTCTGTTTTCTTTCAAAAATTTGGATGTTTCCACGTTGCGCTTTGGGGCGTTTCCTGTCGCGGGCGCTAGACCTATCCACACAAGTGAGGTATCATTTTTATCGGGAGACTTGGGGGAACGCTGGGTGGAAGGACATTTGTGGCTCCTCTCAGATTCCAGAACTTGATGCCACAGAAATGTGAGGAACATGTGTTTTTTTAGCCAAATTTTGAGGTTTGCAAAGGATTCTGGGTAACAGAACCTGGTCCGAGCCCCACAAGTCACCCCATCTTGGATTCCCCTAGGTCTCTAGTTTTCAGAAATGCACAGGTTTGGTAAGCTTCCCTAGGTGCTGGCTGAGCTAGAGGCCAAAATCTACAGGTAGGCACTTTGCAAAAAACACCTCTGTTTTCTTTCAAAAATTTGGATGTGTCCACGTTGCGCTTTGGGGCGTTTCCTGTCGCGAGCGCTAGGCCTACCCACACAAGTGCTGTATCATTTTTATCGGGAGACTTGGGGGAATGCTGGGTGGAAGGAAATTTGTGGCTCCTCTCAGATTCCAGAACTTTCTGCCACAGGAATGTGAGGAACATTTTTTTTGTGCCAAATTTTGAGGTTTGCAAAGGATTCTGGGTAACAGAACCTGGTCAGAGCCCCACAAGTCACCCCATCTTGGATTCCCCTAAGTCTCTAGTTTTCAGAAATGCACAGGTTTGGTAGGTTTCCCTAGGTGCCGGCTGAGATAGAGGCCAAAATCTACAGTTAGGCACTTTGCAAAAAACACCTCTGTTTTCTTTCAAAAATTTGGATGTGCCCACGTTGCGCTTTGGGGCGTTTCCTGTCGTGGGCGCTAGGCCTACCCACACAAGTGAGGTATCATTTTTATCGTGAGACTTGGGGGAACGCTGGGTGGAAGGAAATTTGTGGCTCCTCTCAGATTCCAGAACTTTCTGCCACAGAAATGTGAGGAACATGTGTTTTTTTAGCCAAATTTTGAGGTTTGCAAAGGATTCTGGGTAACAGAACCTGGTCCGAGCCCCACAAGTCACCCCATCTTGGATTCCCCTAAGTCTCTAGTTTTCAGAAATGCACAGGTTTGGTAGGTTTCCCTAGGTGCCGGCTGAGCTAGAGGCCAAAATCTACAGGTAGGCACTTTGCAAAAAACACCTCTGTTTTCTTTCAAAAATTTTGATGTGTCCACGTTGCGCTTTGGGGCGTTTCCTGTCGCGGGCGCTAGGCCTACCCACACAAGTGCGGTATCATTTTTATCGGGAGACTTGGGGGAATGCTGGGTGGAAGGAAATTAGTGGCTCCTCTCAGATTCCAGAACTTTCTGCCACAGAAATGTGAGGAACATTTATTTTTTGCCAAATTTTGAGGTTTGCAAAGTATTCTGGGTAACAGAACCTGGTCCGAGCCCCACAAGTCACCCCATCTTGGATTCCACAAGGTCTCTAGTTTTCAGAAATGCACAGGTTTGGTAGGTTTCCCTAGGTGCCGGCTGAGCTAGAGGCCAAAATCTACAGGTAGGCACTTTGCAAAAAACACCTCTGTTTTCTTTCAAAAATTTGGATGTGTCCTCGTTGCGCTTTGGGGCGTTTCCTGTCGCGGGCGCTAGGCCTACCCACACAAGTGAGGTATCATTTTTATCGGGAGACTTGGGGGAACGCTGGGTGGAAGGACATTTGTGGCTCCTCTCAGATTCCAGAACTTTCTACCACAGAAATGTGAGGAACATGTGTTTTTTTAGCCAAATTTTGAGGTTTGCAAAGGATTCTGGGTAACAGAACCTGGTCCGAGCCCCACAAGTCACCCCATCTTGGATTCCCCTAGGTCTCTAGTTTTCAGAAATGCACAGGTTTGGTAGGCTTCCCTAGGTGCTGGCTGAGCTAGAGGCCAAAATCTACAGGTAGGCACTTTGCAAAAAACACCTCTGTTTTCTTTCAAAAATTTGGATGTGTCCACGTTGCGCTTTGGGGCGTTTCCTGTCGCGAGCGCTAGGCCTACCCACACAAGTGCTGTATCATTTTTATCGGGAGACTTGGGCGAATGCTGGGTGGAAGGAAATTTGTGGCTCCTCTCAGATTCCAGAACTTTCTGCCACAGAAATGTGAGGAACATTTTCTTTTTGCCAAATTTAGAGGTTTGCAAAGGATTCTGGGTAACAGAACCTGGTCAGAGCCCCACAAGTCACCCCATCTTGGATTCCCCTAAGTCTCTAGTTTTCAGAAATGCACAGGTTTGGTAGGTTTCCCTAGGTGCCGGCTGAGATAGAGGCCAAAATCTACAGGTAGGCACTTTGCAAAAAACACCTCTGTTTTCTTTCAAAAATTTGGATGTTTCCACGTTGCGCTTTGGGGCGTTTCCTGTCGCGGGCGCTAGACCTATCCACACAAGTGAGGTATCATTTTTATCGGGAGACTTGGGGGAACGCTGGGTGGAAGGACATTTGTGGCTCCTCTCAGATTCCAGAACTTGATGCCACAGAAATGTGAGGAACATGTGTTTTTTTAGCCAAATTTTGAGGTTTGCAAAGGATTCTGGGTAACAGAACCTGGTCCGAGCCCCACAAGTCACCCCATCTTGGATTCCCCTAGGTCTCTAGTTTTCAGAAATGCACAGGTTTGGTAAGCTTCCCTAGGTGCTGGCTGAGCTAGAGGCCAAAATCTACAGGTAGGCACTTTGCAAAAAACACCTCTGTTTTCTTTCAAAAATTTGGATGTGTCCACGTTGCGCTTTGGGGCGTTTCCTGTCGCGAGCGCTAGGCCTACCCACACAAGTGCTGTATCATTTTTATCGGGAGACTTGGGGGAATGCTGGGTGGAAGGAAATTTGTGGCTCCTCTCAGATTCCAGAACTTTCTGCCACAGGAATGTGAGGAACATTTTTTTTGTGCCAAATTTTGAGGTTTGCAAAGGATTCTGGGTAACAGAACCTGGTCAGAGCCCCACAAGTCACCCCATCTTGGATTCCCCTAAGTCTCTAGTTTTCAGAAATGCACAGGTTTGGTAGGTTTCCCTAGGTGCCGGCTGAGATAGAGGCCAAAATCTACAGTTAGGCACTTTGCAAAAAACACCTCTGTTTTCTTTCAAAAATTTGGATGTGCCCACGTTGCGCTTTGGGGCGTTTCCTGTCGTGGGCGCTAGGCCTACCCACACAAGTGAGGTATCATTTTTATCGTGAGACTTGGGGGAACGCTGGGTGGAAGGAAATTTGTGGCTCCTCTCAGATTCCAGAACTTTCTGCCACAGAAATGTGAGGAACATGTGTTTTTTTAGCCAAATTTTGAGGTTTGCAAAGGATTCTGGGTAACAGAACCTGGTCCGAGCCCCACAAGTCACCCCATCTTGGATTCCCCTAAGTCTCTAGTTTTCAGAAATGCACAGGTTTGGTAGGTTTCCCTAGGTGCCGGCTGAGCTAGAGGCCAAAATCTACAGGTAGGCACTTTGCAAAAAACACCTCTGTTTTCTTTCAAAAATTTGGATGTGTCCACGTTGCGCTTTGGGGCATTTCCTGTCGCGGGCGCTATGTCTACCCACACAATTGAGGTATCTTTTTTATCAGGAGACTTGGGGGAACGCTGGGTGGAAGGAAATTAGTGGCTCCTCTCAGATTCCAGAACTTTCTGCCACAGAAATGTGAGGAACATGTATTTTTTTAGCCAAATTTTGAGGTTTGCAAAGGATTCTGGGTAACAGAACCTTGTCCGAGCCCCACAAGTCACCCCATCTTGGATTCCCATAGGTCTCTAGTTTTCAGAAATGCACAGGTTTGGTAGGTTTCCCTAGGTGCCGGCTGAGCTAGAGGCCAAAATCTACAGGTAGGCACTTCGCAAAAAACACCTCTGTTTTCTTTCAAAAATTTGGATGTTTCCACGTTGCGCTTTGGGGCGTTTCCTGTCGCGGGCGCTAGACCTACCCACACAAGTGAGGTATCATTTTTATCGGGAGACTTGGGGGAATGCTGGGTGGAAGGAAATTTGTGGCTCCTCTCAGATTCCAGAACTTTCTGCCACAGAAATGTGATGAACATGTGTTTTTTTAGCCAAATTATGAGGTTTGCAAAGGATTCTGGGTAAAAGAACCTGTTCCGAGCCCCACAAGTCACCCCATCTTGGATTCCCCAAGGTCTCTAGTTTTCAGAAATGCACAGGTTTGGTAGGTTTCCCTAGGTGCCGGTTGAGCTAGAGGCCAAAATCTACAGGTAGGCACTTTGCAAAAAACACCTCTGTTTTCTTTCAAAAATTTGGATGTGCCCACGTTGCGCTTTGGGGCGTTTCCTGTCGTGGGCGCTAGGCCTACCCACACAAGTGAGGTATCATTTTTATTGTGAGACTTGGGGGAACGCTGGGTGGAAGGAAATTTGTGGCTCCTCTCAGATTCCAGAACTTTCTGCCACAGAAATGTGAGGAACATGTGTTTTTTTAGCCAAATTTTGAGGTTTGCAAAGGATTCTGGGTAACAGAACCTGGTCCGAGCCCCACAAGTCACCCCATCTTGGATTCCCCTAAGTCTCTAGTTTTCAGAAATGCACAGGTTTGGTAGGTTTCCCTAGGTGCCGGCTGAGCTAGAGGCCAAAATCTACAGGTAGGCACTTTGCAAAAAACACCTCTGTTTTCTTTCAAAAATTTGGATGTGTCCACGTTGCGCTTTGGGGCATTTCCTGTCGCGGGCGCTATGTCTACCCACACAATTGAGGTATCTTTTTTATCAGGAGACTTGGGGGAACGCTGGGTGGAAGGAAATTTGTGGCTCCTCTCAGATTCCAGAACTTTCTGCCACAGAAATGTGAGGAACATGTATTTTTTTAGCCAAATTTTGAGGTTTGCAAAGGATTCTGGGTAACAGAACCTGGTCCGAGCCCCACAAGTCACCCCATCTTGGATTCCCATAGGTCTCTAGTTTTCAGAAATGCACAGGTTTGGTAGGTTTCCCTAGGTGCCGGCTGAGCTAGAGGCCAAAATCTACAGGTAGGCACTTCGCAAAAAACACCTCTGTTTTCTTTCAAAAATTTGGATGTTTCCACGTTGCGCTTTGGGGCGTTTCCTGTCGCGGGCGCTAGACCTACCCACACAAGTGAGGTATCATTTTTATCGGGAGACTTGGGGGAATGCTGGGTGGAAGGAAATTTGTGGCTCCTCTCAGATTCCAGAACTTTCTGCCACAGAAATGTGATGAACATGTGTTTTTTTAGCCAAATTATGAGGTTTGCAAAGGATTCTGGGTAACAGAACCTGTTCCGAGCCCCACAAGTCACCCCATCTTGGATTCCCCAAGGTCTCTAGTTTTCAGAAATGCACAGGTTTGGTAGGTTTCCCTAGGTGCCGGCTGAGCTAGAGGCCAAAATCTACAGGTAGGCACTTTGCAAAAAACACCTCTGTTTTCTTTCAAAAATTTGGATGTGCCCACGTTGCGCTTTGGGGCGTTTCCTGTCGTGGGCGCTAGGCCTACCCACACAAGTGAGGTATCATTTTTATCGGGAGACTTGGGGGAACGGTGGGTGGAAGCAAATTTGTGGCTCCTCTCAGATTCCAGAACTTTCTGCCACAGAAATGTGAGGAACATGTGTTTTTTTTGCCAAATTTTGAGGTTTGCAAAGGATTCTGGGTAACAGAACCTGGTCCGAGCCCCACAAGTCACCCCATCTTGGATTCCCCAAGGTCTCTAGTTTTCAGAAATGCACAGGTTTGGTAGGTTTCCCTAGGTGCCGGCTGAGCTAGAGGCCAAAATCTACAGGTAGGCACTTTGCAAAAAACACCTCTGTTTTCTTTCAAAAATTTGGATGTGTCCTCGTTGCGCTTTGGGGCGTTTCCTGTTGCGGGCGCTAGGCCTACCCACACAAGTGAGGTATCATTGTTATCGGGAGACTTGGGGGAACGCTGGGTGGAAGGACATTTGTGGCTCCTCTCAGATTCCAGAACTTGATGCCACAGAAATGTGAGGAACATGTGTTTTTTTAGCCAAATTTTGAGGTTTGCAAAGGATTCTGGGTAACAGAACCTGGTCCGAGCCCCACAAGTCACCCCATCTTGGATTCCCCTAGGTCTCTAGTTTTCAGAAATGCACAGGTTTGGTATGCTTCCCTAAGTGCTGGCTGAGCTAGAGGCCAAAATCTACAGGTATGCACTTTGCAAAAAACACCTCTGTTTTCTTTCAAAAATTTGGATGTGTCCACGTTGCGCTTTGGGGCGTTTCCTGTCGCGAGCGCTAGGCCTACCCACACAAGTGCTGTATCATTTTTATCGGGAGACTTGGGGGAATGCTGGGTGGAAGGAAATTTGTGGCTCCTCTCAGATTCCAGAACTTTCTGCCACAGAAATGTGAGGAACATGTGTTTTTTTAGCCCAATTTTGAGGTTTGCAAAGGATTCTGGGTAACAGAACCTGGTCAGAGCCCCACAAGTCACCCCATCTTGGATTCCCCAAGGTCTCTAGTTTTCAGAAATGCACAGGTTTGGTAGGTTTCCCTAGGTGCCGGCTGAGCTAGAGGCCAAAATCTACAGGTAGGCACTTTGCAAAAAACACCTCTGTTTTCTTTCAAAAATTTGGATGTGTCCACGTTGCGCTTTGGGGCGTTTCCTGTCGCGGGCGCTAGGCCTACCCACACAAGTGAGGTATCATTTTTATCGGGAGACTTGGGGGAACGCTGGGTGGAAGGACATTTGTGGCTCCTCTCAGATTCCAGAACTTGATGCCACAGAAATGTGAGGAACATTTTTTTTTTGCCAAATTTTGAGGTTTGCAAAGGATTCTGGGTAACAGAACCTGGTCAGAGCCCCACAAGTCATCCCATCTTGGATTCCCCTAAGTCTCTAGTTTTCAGAAATGCACAGGTTTGGTAGGTTTCCCTAGGTGCCGGCTGAGATAGAGGCCAAAATCTACAGGTAGGCACTTTGCAAAAAACACCTCTGTTTTCTTTCACAAATTTGGATGTTTCCACGTTGCGCTTTGGGGCGTTTCCTGTCGCGGGCGCTAGACCTACCCACACAAGTGAGGTATCATTTTTATCGGGAGACTTGGGGGAACGGTGGGTGGAAGCAAATTTGTGGCTCCTCTCAGATTCCAGAACTTTCTGCCACAGAAATGTGAGGAACATGTGTTTTTTTAGCCAAATTTTGAGGTTTGCAAAGGATTCTGGGTAACAGAACCTGGTCCGAGCCCCACAAGTCACCCCATCTTGGATTCCCCAAGGTCTCTAGTTTTCAGAAATGCACAGGTTTGGTAGGTTTCCCTAGGTGCCGGCTGAGCTAGAGGCCAAAATCTACAGGTAGGCACTTTGCAAAAAACACCTCTGTTTTCTTTCAAAAATTTGGATGTGTCCACGTTGCGCTTTGGGGCGTTTCCTGTCGCGGGCGCGAGGCCTACCCACACAAGTGAGGTATCATTTTTATCGTGAGACTTTGGGGAACGCTGGGTGGAAGGAAATTTGTGGCTCCTCTCAGATTCTAGAACTTTCTGCCACAGAAATGTGAGGAACATGTGTTTTTTTAGCCAAATTTTGAGGTTTGCAAAGGATTCTGGGTAACAGAACCTGGTCCGAGCCCCACAAGTCACCCCATCTTGGATTCCCCTAGGTCTCTAGTTTTAAGAAATGCACAGGTTTGGTAGGTTTCCCTAGGTGCCGGCTGAGCTAGAGGCCAACATCTACAGGTAGGCACTTTGCAAAAAACACCTCTGTTTTCTTTCAAAAATTTGGATGTGCCCACGTTGCGCTTTGGGGCGTTTCCTGTCGTGGGCGCTAGGCCTACCCACACAAGTGAGGTATCATTTTTATCGGGAGACTTGGGGGAACGGTGGGTGGAAGCAAATTTGTGGCTCCTCTCAGATTCCAGAACTTTCTGCCACAGAAATGTGAGGAACATGTGGTTTTTTTGCCAAATTTTGAGGTTTGCAAAGGATTCTGGGTAACAGAACCTGGTCCGAGCCCCACAAGTCACCCCATCTTGGATTCCCCAAGGTCTCTAGTTTTCAGAAATGCACAGGTTTGGTAGGTTTCCCTAGGTGCCGGCTGGGCTAGAGGCCAAAATCTACAGGTAGGCACTTTGCAAAAAACACATCTGTTTTCTTTCAAAAATTCAATCTGTCCTCGTTGCGCTTTGGGGCGTTTCCTGTCGCGGGCGCTAGGCCTACCCACACAAGTGAGGTATCATTTTTATCGGGAGACTTGGGGGAACGCTGGGTGGAAGGACATTTGTGGCTCCTCTCAGATTCCAGAACTTTCTGCCACAGAAATGTGAGGAACATGTGTTTTTTTAGCCAAATTTTGAGGTTTGCAAAGGATTCTGGGTAACAGAATCTGGTCCGAGCCCCACAAGTCACCCCATCTTGGATTCCCCTAGGTCTCTAGTTTTCAGAAATGCACAGGTTTGGTAGGCTTCCCTAGGTGCTGGCTGAGCTAGAGGCCAAAATCTACAGGTAGGCACTTTGCAAAAAACACCTCTGTTTTCTTTCAAAAATTTGGATGTGTCCACGTTGCGCTTTGGGGCGTTTCCTGTCGCGGGCGCTAGGCCTATCCACACAAGTGCGGTATCATTTTTATCGGGAGACTTGGGGGAATGCTGGGTGGAAGGAAATTTGTGGCTCCTCTCAGATTCCAGAACTTTCTGCCACAGAAATGTGAGGAACATTTATTTTTTGCCAAATTTTGAGGTTTGCAAAGGATTCTGGGTAACAGAACCTGGTCCGAGCCCCACAAGTCACCCCATCTTGGATTCCCCTAGGTCTCTAGTTTTCAGAAATGCACAGGTTTGGTAGGCTTCCCTAGGTGCTGGCTGAGCTAGAGGCCAAAATCTACAGGTAGGCACTTTGCAAAAAACACCTCTGTTTTCTTTAAAAAATGTGGATGTGTCCACGTTGCGCTTTGGGGCGTTTCCTGTCGCGGGCGCTAGGCCTACCCACACAAGTGCGGTATCATTTTTATCGGGAGACTTGGGGGAATGCTGGGTGGAAGGAAATTTGTGGCTCCTCTCAGATTCCAGGACTTTCTGCCACAGAAATGTGAGGAACATGTGTTTTTTTAGCAAAATTTTGAGGTTTGCAAAGGATTCTGGATAACAGAACCTGGTCCGAGCCCCACAAGTCACCCCATCTTGGATTCCCCAAGGTCTCTAGTTTTCAGAAATGCACAGGTTTGTTAGGTTTCCCTAGGTGCCGGCTGAGCTAGAGGCCAAAATCTACAGGTAGGCACTTTGCAAAAAACACCTCTGTTTTCTTTCAAAAATGTGGATGTGTCCACGTTGCGCTTTGGGGCGTTTCCTGTCGCGGGCGCTAGGCCTACCCACACAAGTGAGGTATCATTTTTATCGTGAGACTTGGGGGAACGCTGGGTGGAAGGAAATTTGTTGCTCCTCTCAGATTCCAGAACTTTCTGCCACAGAAATGTGAGGAACATGTGTTTTTTTAGCCAAATTTTGAGGTTTGCAAAGGATTCTGGGTCACAGAACCTGGTCCGAGCCCCACAAGTCACCCCATCTTGGATTCCCCTAAGTCTCTAGTTTTCAGAAATGCACAGGTTTGGTAGGTTTCCCTAGGTGCCGGCTGAGCTAAAAGCCAAAATCTACAGGTAGGCACTTTGCAAAAAATACCTCTGTTTTCTTTCAAAAATTTGGATGTGTCCACGTTGCGCTTTGGGGCGTTTCCTGTCACGGGCGCTATGTCTACCCACTCAATTGAGGTATCATTTTTATCAGGAGACTTGGGGGAACGCTGGGAGGAAGGAAATTTGTGGCTCCTCTCAGATTCCAGGACTTTCTGCCACAGAAATGTGAGGAACATGTGTTTTTTTAGCCAAATTTTGAGGTTTGCAAAGGATTCTGGGTAACAGAACCTGGTCCGAACCCCACAAGTCACCCCATCTTAGATTCCCCTAGGTCTCTAGTTTTCAGAAATGCACAGGTTTGGTAGGTTTCCCTAGGTGCCGGCTGAGCTAGAGGCCAAAATCTACAGGTAGGCACTTCGCAAAAAACACCTCTGTTTTCTTTCAAAAATGTGGATGTTTCCACGTTGCGCTTTGGGGAGTTTCCTGTCGCGGGCGCTAGACCTACCCACACAAGTGAGGTATAATTTTTATCGGGAGACTTGGGGGAATGCTGGGTGGAAGGAAATTTGTGGCTCCTCTCAGATTCCAGAACTTTCTGCCACAGAAATGTGAGGAACATGTGTTTTTTTAGCCAAATTTTGAGGTTTGCAAAGGATTCTGGGTAACAGAACCTGGTCCGAGCCCCACAAGTCACCCCTTCTTGGATTCCCCTAGGTCTCTAGTTTTCAGAAATGCACAGGTTTGGTAGGTTTCCCTAGGTGCCGGCTGAGATAGAGGCCAAAATCTACAGGTAGGCACTTTGCAAAAAACACATCTGTTTTCTTTCAAAAATTTGGATGTTTCCACGTTGCGCTTTGGGGCGTTTCCTGTCGCGGGCGCTAGACCTACCCACACAAGTGAGGTATCATTTTTATCGGGAGACTTGGGGGAACGCTGGGTGGAAGGACATTTGTGGCTCCTCTCAGATTCCAGAACTTGATGCCACAGAAATGTGAGGAACATTTTTTTTTTGCCAAATTTTGAGGTTTGCAAATAATTCTGGGTAACAGAACCTGGTCCGAGCCCCACAAGTCACCCATGTTGGATTCCCCTAGGTCTCTAGTTTTCAGAAATGCACAGGTTTGGTAGGTTTCCCCAGGTGCCGGCTGAGATAGAGGCCAAAATCTACAGGTAGGCACTTTGCAAAAAACACCTCTGTTTTCTTTCAAAAATTTGGATGTGTCCACGTTGCGCTTTGGGGCATTTCCTGTCGCGGGCGCTAGGCCTACCCACACAAGTGAGGTATCATTTTTATCGGGAGACTTGGGGGAACGCTGGGTGGAAGGAAATTTGTGGCTCCTCTCAGATTCCAGGACTTTCTGCCACAGAAATGTGAGGAACATGTGTTTTTTTAGCCAAATTTTGAGGTTTGCAAAGGATTCTGGGTAACAGAACCTGGTCCGAGCCCCACAAGTCACCCCATCTTGGATTCCCCAAGGTCTCTAGTTTTCAGAAATGCACAGGTTTGGTAGGTTTCCCTAGGTGCCGGCTGAGCTAGAGGCCAAAATCTACAGGTAGGCACTTTGCAAAAAACACCTCTGTTTTCTTTCAAAAATTTGGATGTGTCCACGTTGCGCTTTGGGGCGTTTCCTGTCGCGGGCGCTAGGCCTACCCACACAAGTGAGGTATCATTTTTATCGTGAGACTTGGGGGAACGCTGGGTGGAAGGAAATTTGTGGCTCCTCTCAGATTCCAGAACTTTCTGCCACAGAAATGTGAGGAACATGTGTTTTTTTAGCCAAATTTTGAGGTTTGCAAAGGATTCTGGGTAACAGAACCTGGTCCGAGCCCCACAAGTCACCCCATCTTGGATTCCCCTAAGTCTCTAGTTTTCAGAAATGCACAGGTTTGGTAGGTTTCCCTAGGTGCCGGCTGAGCTAGAGGCCAAAATCTACAGGTAGGCACTTTGCAAAAAACACCTCTGTTTTCTTTCAAAAATTTGGATGTTTCCACGTTGCGCTTTGGGGCGTTTCCTGTCGCGGGCGCTAGACCTACCCACACAAGTGAGGTATCATTTTTATCGGGAGACTTGGGGGAACGCTGGGTGGAAGGACATTTGTGGCTCCTCTCAGATTCCAGAACTTGATGCCACAGAAATGTGAGGAACATTTTTTTTTTGCCAAATTTTGAGGTTTGCAAATAATTCTGGGTAACAGAACCTGGTCCGAGCCCCACAAGTCACCCATGTTGGATTCCCCTAGGTCTCTAGTTTTCAGAAATGCACAGGTTTGGTAGGTTTCCCCAGGTGCCGGCTGAGATAGAGGCCAAAATCTACAGGTAGGCACTTTGCAAAAAACACCTCTGTTTTCTTTCAAAAATTTGGATGTGTCCATGTTGCGCTTTGGGGCATTTCCTGTCGCGGGCGCTAGGCCTACCCACACAAGTGAGGTATCATTTTTATCGGGAGACTTGGGGGAACGCTGGGTGGAAGGAAATTTGTGGCTCCTCTCAGATTCCAGGACTTTCTGCCACAGAAATGTGAGGAACATGTGTTTTTTTAGCCAAATTTTGAGGTTTGCAAAGGATTCTGGGTAACAGAACCTGGTCCGAGCCCCACAAGTCACCCCATCTTGGATTCCCCAAGGTCTCTAGTTTTCAGAAATGCACAGGTTTGGTAGGTTTCCCTAGGTGCCGGCTGAGCTAGAGGCCAAAATCTACAGGTAGGCACTTTGCAAAAAACACCTCTGTTTTCTTTCAAAAATTTGGATGTGTCCACGTTGCGCTTTGGGGCGTTTCCTGTCGCGGGCGCTAGGCCTACCCACACAAGTGAGGTATCATTTTTATCGTGAGACTTGGGGGAACGCTGGGTGGAAGGAAATTTGTGGCTCCTCTCAGATTCCAGAACTTTCTGCCACAGAAATGTGAGGAACATGTGTTTTTTTAGCCAAATTTTGAGGTTTGCAAAGGATTCTGGGTAACAGAACCTGGTCCGAGCCCCACAAGTCACCCCATCTTGGATTCCCCTAAGTCTCTAGTTTTCAGAAATGCACAGGTTTGGTAGGTTTCCCTAGGTGCCGGCTGAGCTAGAGGCCAAAATCTACAGGTAGGCACTTTGCAAAAAACACCTCTGTTTTCTTTCAAAAATTTGGATGTGTCCACGTTGCGCTTTGGGGCGTTTCCTGTCGCGGGCGCTATGTCTACCCACACAATTGAGGTATCTTTTTTATCAGGAGACTTGGGGGAACGCTGGGTGGAAGGAAATTTGTGGCTCCTCTCAGATTCCAGAACTTTCTGCCACAGAAATGTGAGGAACATGTGTTTTTTTAGCCAAATTTTGAGGTTTGCAAAGGATTCTGGGTAACAGAACCTGGTCCGAGCCCCACAAGTCACCCCATCTTGGATTCCCCTAGGTCTCTAGTTTTCAGAAATGAACAGGTTTGGTAGGTTTCCCTAGGTGCCGGCTGAGCTAGAGGCCAAAATCTACAGGTAGGCACTTCGCAAAAAACACCTCTGTTTTCTTTAAAAAATTTGGATGTTTCCACGTTGCGCTTTGGGGCTTTTCCTGTCGCGGGCGCTTGACCTACCCACACAAGTGAGGAATCATTTTTATCGGGAGACTTGGGGGAATGCTGGGTGGAAGGAAATTTGTGGCTCCTCTCAGATTCCAGAACTTTCTGCCACAGAAATGTGAGGAACATGTGTTTTTTTAGCCAAATTTTGAGGTTTGCAAAGGATTCTGGGTAACAGAACCTGGTCCGAGCCCCACAAGTCACCCCATCTTGGATTCCCCTAGGTCTCTAGTTTTCAGAAATGCACAGGCTTGGTAGGTTTCCCTAGGTGCCGGCTGAGCTAGAGGCCAAAATCTACAGGTAGGCACTTTGCAAAAAACACCTCTGTTTTCTTTCAAAAATTTGGATGTGCCCACGTTGCGCTTTGGGGCGTTTCCTGTCGTGGGCGCTAGGCCTACCCACAAGTGAGGTATCATTTTTATCGGGAGACTTGGGGGAACGGTGGGTGGAAGCAAATTTGTGGCTCCTCTCAGATTCCAGAACTTTCTGCCACAGAAATGTGAGGAACATGTGTTTTTTTAGCCAAATTTTGAGGTTTGCAAAGGATTCTGGGTAACAGAACCTGGTCCGAGCCCCACAAGTCACCCCATCTTGGATTCCCCTAGGTCTCTAGTTTTCAGAAATGCACAGGCTTGGTAGGTTTCCCTAGGTGCCGGCTGAGCTAGAGGCCAAAATCTACAGGTAGGCACTTTGCAAAAAACACCTCTGTTTTCTTTCAAAAATTTGGATGTGTCCACGTTGCGCTTTGGGGCGTTTCCTGTCGCGGGCGCTAGGCCTACCCACACAAGTGCGGTATCATTTTTATCGGGAGACTTGGGGGAATGCTGGGTGGAAGGAAATTTGTGGCTCCTCTCAGATTCCAGAACTTTCTGCCACAGAAATGTGAGGAACATTTATTTTTTGCCAAATTTTGAGGTTTGCAAAGTATTCTGGGTAACAGAACCTGGTCCGAGCCCCACAAGTCACCCCATCTTGGATTCCACAAGGTCTCTAGTTTTCAGAAATGCACAGGTTTGGTAGGTTTCCCTAGGTGCCGGCTGAGCTAGAGGCCAAAATCTACAGGTAGGCACTTTGCAAAAAACACCTGTTTTCTTTCAAAAATTTGGATGTGTCCTCGTTGCGCTTTGGGGCGTTTCCTGTCGCGGGCGCTAGGCCTACCCACACAAGTGAGGTATCATCTTTATCGGGAGACTTGGGGGAACGCTGGGTGGAAGGACATTTGTGGCTCCTCTCAGATTCCAGAACTTTCTGCCACAGAAATGTGAGGAACATGTGTTTTTTTTAGCCAAATTTTGAGGTTTGCAAAGGATTCTGGGTAACAGAACCTGGTCCGAGCCCCACAAGTCACCCCATCTTGGATTCCCCTAGGTCTCTAGTTTTCAGAAATGCACAGGTTTGGTAGGCTTCCCTAGGTGCTGGCTGAGCTAGAGGCCAAAATCTACAGGTAGGCACTTTGCAAAAAACACCTCTGTTTTCTTTAAAAAATTTGGATGTGTCCACGTTGCGCTTTGGGGCGTTTCCTGTCGCGGGCGCTAGGCCTACCCACACAAGTGCGGTATCATTTTTATCGGGAGACTTGGGGGAATGCTGGGTGGAAGGAAATTTGTGGCTCCTCTCAGATTCCAGAACTTTCTGCCACAGAAATGTGAGGAACATGTGTTTTTTTAGCAAAATTTTGAGGTTTGCAAAGGATTCTGGATAACAGAACCTGGTCCGAGCCCCACAAGTCACCCCATCTTGGTTTCCCTTAAGTCTCTAGTTTTCAGAAATGCACAGGTTTGGTAGGTTTCCCTAGGTGCCGGCTGAGATAGAGGCCAAAATCTACAGGTAGGCACTTTGCAAAAAACACCTCTGTTTTCTTTAAAAAATTTGGATGTTTCCACGTTGCGCTTTGGGGCGTTTCCTGTCGCGGGCGCTAGACCTACCCACACAAGTGAGGTGTCATTTTTATCGGGAGACTTGGGGGAACGGTGGGTGGAAGCAAATTTGTGGCTCCTCTCAGATTCCAGAACTTTCTGCCACAGAAATGTGAGGAACATGTGTTTTTTTAGCAAAATTTTGAGGTTTGCAAAGGATTCTGGATAACAGAACCTGGTCCGAGCCCCACAAGTCACCCCATCTTGGATTCCCCAAGGTCTTTAGTTTTCAGAAATGCACAGGTTTGGTAGGTTTCCCTAGGTGCCGGCTGAGCTAGAGGCCAAAATCTACAGGTAGGCACTTTGCAAAAAACACCTCTGTTTTCTTTCAAAAATGTGGATGTGTCCACGTTGCGCTTTGGGGCGTTTCCTGTCGCGGGCGCTAGGCCTACCCACACAAGTGAGGTATCATTTTTATCGTGAGACTTGGGGGAACGCTGGGTGGAAGGAAATTTGTTGCTCCTCTCAGATTCCAGAACTTTCTGCCACAGAAATGTGAGGAACATGTGTTTTTTTAGCCAAATTTTGAGGTTTGCAAAGGATTCTGGGTAACAGAACCTGGTCCGAGCCCCACAAGTCACCCCATCTTGGATTCCCCTAAGTCTCTAGTTTTCAGAAATGCACAGGTTTGGTAGGTTTTCCTTAGGTGCCGGCTGAGCTAAAAGCCAAAATCTACAGGTAGGCACTTTGCAAAAAATACCTCTGTTTTCTTTCAAAAATTTGGATGTGTCCACGTTGCGCTTTGGGGCGTTTCCTGTCGCGGGCGCTATGTCTACCCACACAATTGAGGTATCATTTTTATCAGGAGACTTGGGGGAACGCTGGGTGGAAGGAAATTTGTGGCTCCTCTCAGATTCCAGGACTTTCTGCCACAGAAATGTGAGGAACATGTGTTTTTTTAGCCAAATTTTGAGGTTTGCAAAGGATTCTGGGTAACAGAACCTGGTCCGAGCCCCACAAGTCATCCCATCTTGGATTCCCCTAGGTCTCTAGTTTTCAGAAATACACAGGTTTGGTAGGTTTCCCTAGGTGCCGGCTGAGCTAGAGGGCAAAATCTACAGGTAGGCACTTCGCAAAAAACACCTCTGTTTTCTTTAAAAAATTTGGATGTTTCCACGTTGCGCTTTGGGGCGTTTCCTGTCGCGGGCGCTAGACCTACCCACACAAGTGAGGTATAATTTTTATCGGGAGACTTGGGGGAATGCTGGGTGGAAGGAAATTTGTGGCTCCTCTCAGATTCCAGAACTTTCTGCCACAGAAATGTGAGGAACATGTGTTTTTTTAGCCAAATTTTGAGGTTTGCAAAGGATTCTGGGTAACAGAACCTGGTCCGAGCCCCACAAGTCACCCCATCTTGGATTCCCCTAGGTCTCTAGTTTTCAGAAATGCACAGGTTTGGTAGGTTTCCCTAGGTGCCGGCTGAGCTAGAGGCCAAAATCTACAGGTAGGCACTTTGCAAAAAACACCTCTGTTTTCTTTCAAAAATTTGGATGTGCTCACGTTGCGCTTTGGGGCGTTTCCTGTCGTGGGCGCTAGGCCTACCCACACAAGTGATGTATCATTTTTATCGGGAGACTTGGGGGAACGGTGGGTGGAAGCAAATTTGTGGCTCCTCTCAGATTCCAGAACTTTCTGCCACAGAAATGTGAGGAACATGTGTTTTTTTAGCCAAATTTTTAGGTTTGCAAAGGATTCTGGGTAACAGAACCTGGTCCGAGCCCCACAAGTCACCCCATCTTGGATTCCCCAAGGTCTCTAGTTTTCAGAAATGCACAGGTTTGGTAGGCTTCCCTAGGTGCCGGCTGAGCTAGAGGCCAAAATCTACAGGTAGGCACTTTGCAAAAAACACCTCTGTTTTCTTTCAAAAATTTGGATGTGTCCACGTTGCGCTTTGGGGCGTTTCCTGTCGCGGGCGCTAGGCCTACCCACACAAGTGAGGTATCATTTTTATCGGGAGACTTGGGGGAACGCTGGGTGGAAGGACATTTGTGGCTCCTCTCAGATTCCAGAACTTTCTGCCACAGAAATGTGAGGAACATGTGTTTTTTTAGCCACATTTTGAGGTTTGCAAAGGATTCTGGGTAACAGAACCTGGTCCGAGCCCCACAAGTCACCACATCTTGGATTCCCCTAGGTCTCTAGTTTTCAGAAATGCACAGGTTTGGTAGGCTTCCCTAGGTGCTGGCTGAGCTAGAGGCCAAAATCTACAGGTAGGCACTTTGCAAAAAACACCTCTGTTTTCTTTCAAAAATTTGGATGTGTCCACGTTGCGCTTTGGGGCGTTTCCTGTCGCGGGCGCTAGGCCTACCCACACAAGTGCGGTATCATTTTTATCGGGAGACTTGGGGGAATGCTGGGTGGAAGGAAATTTGTGGCTCCTCTCAGATTCCAGAACTTTCTGCCACAGAAATGTGAGGAACATTTTTTTTTTGCCAAATTTTGAGGTTTGCAAAGGATTCTGGGTAACAGAACCTGGTCAGAGCCCCACAAGTCACCCCATCTTGGATTCCCCTAAGTCTCTAGTTTTCAGAAATGCACAGGTTTGGTAGGTTTCCCTAGGTGCCGGCTGAGATAGAGGCCAAAATCTACAGGTAGGCACTTTGCAAAAAACACCTCTGTTTTCTTTCAAAAATTTGGATGTTTCCACGTTGCGTTTTGGGGCGTTTCCTGTCGCGGGCACTAGGCCTACCCACACAAGTGAGGTATCATTTTTATCGGGAGACTTGGGGGAACGGTGGGTAGAAGCAAATTTGTGGCTCCTCTCAGATTCCAGAACTTTCTGCCACAGAAATGTGAGGAACATGTGTTTTTTTAGCCAAATTTTGAGGTTTGCAAAGGATTCTGGGTAACAGAACCTGGTCCGAGCCCCACAAGTCACCCCATCTTGGATTCCCCTAGGTCTCTAGTTTTCAGAAATGCACAGGTTTGGTAGGTTTCCCTAGGTGCCGGCTGAGCTAGAGGCCAAAATCTACAGGTAGGCACTTTGCAAAAAACACCTCTGTTTTCTTTCAAAAATTTGGATGTGTCCACGTTGCGCTTTGGGGCGTTTCCTGTCGCGGGCGCTAGGCCTACCCACACAAGTGAGGTATCATTTTTATCGTGAGACTTGGGGGAACGCTGGGTGGAAAGAAAATTTGTTGCTCCTCTCAGATTCCAGAACTTTCTGCCACAGAAATGTGAGGAACATGTGTTTTTTTAGCCAAATTTTGAGGTTTGCAAAGGATTCTGGGTAACAGAACCTGGTCCGAGCCCCACAAGTCACCCCATCTTGGATTCCCCTAAGTCTCTAGTTTTCAGAAATGCACAGGTTTGGTAGGTTTCCCTAGGTGCCGGCTGAGCTAGAAGCCAAAATCTACAGGTAGGCACTTTGCAAAAAATACCTCTGTTTTCTTTCAAAAATTTGGATGTGTCCACGTTGCGCTTTGGGGCGTTTCCTGTCGCGGGCGCTATGTCTACCCACACAATTGAGGTATCATTTTTATCAGGAGACTTGGGGGAACGCTGGGTGGAAGGAAATTTGTGGCTCCTCTCAGATTCCAGGACTTTCTGCCACAGAAATGTGAGGAACATGTGTTTTTTTAGCCAAATTTTGAGGTTTGCAAAGGATTCTGGGTAACAGAACCTGGTCCGAGCCCCACAAGTCACCCCATCTTGGATTCCCCTAGGTCTCTAGTTTTCAGAAATGCACAGGTTTGGTAGGTTTCCCTAGGTGCCGGCTGAGCTAGAGGCCAAAATCTACAGGTAGGCAATTCGCAAAAAACACCTCTGTTTTCTTTAAAAAATTTGGATGTTTCCACGTTGCGCTTTGGGGCGTTTCCTGTCGCGGGCGCTAGACCTACCCACACAAGTGAGGTATAATTTTTATCGGGAGACTTGGGGGAATGCTGGGTGGAAGGAAATTTGTGGCTCCTCTCAGATTCCAGAACTTTCTGCCACAGAAATGTGAGGAACATGTGTTTTTTTAGCCAAATTTTGAGGTTTGCAAAGGATTCTGGGTAACAGAACCTGGTCCGAGCCCCACAAGTCACCCCATCTTGGATTCCCCTAGGTCTCTAGTTTTCAGAAATGCACAGGTTTGGTAGGTTTCCCTAGGTGCCGGCTGAGCTAGAGGCCAAAATCTACAGGTAGGCACTTTGCAAAAAACACCTCTGTTTTCTTTCAAAAATTTGGATGTGCCCACGTTGCGCTTTGGGGCGTTTCCTGTCGTGGGCGCTAGGCCTACCCACACAAGTGATGTATCATTTTTATCGGGAGACTTGGGGGAACGGTGGGTGGAAGCAAATTTGTGGCTCCTCTCAGATTCCAGAACTTTCTGCCACAGAAATGTGAGGAACATGTGTTTTTTTAGCCAAATTTTGAGGTTTGCAAAGGATTCTGGGTAACAGAACCTGGTCCGAGCCCCACAAGTCACCCCATCTTGGATTCCCCAAAGTCTCTAGTTTTCAGAAATGCACAGGTTTGGTAGGTTTCCCTAGGTGCCGGCTGAGCTAGAGGCCAAAATCTACAGGTAGGCACTTTGCAAAAAACACCTCTGTTTTCTTTAAAAAATTTGGATGTGTCCACGTTGCGCTTTGGGGCGTTTCCTGTCGCGTGCGCTAGGCCTACCCACACAAGTAAGGTATCATTTTTATCGGGAGACTTGGGGGAACGCTGGGTGGAAGGACATTTGTGGCTCCTCTCAGATTCCAGAACTTTCTGCCACAGAAATGTGAGGAACATGTGTTTTTTTAGCCACATTTTGAGGTTTGCAAAGGATTCTGGGTAACAGAACCTGGTCCGAGCCCCACAAGTCACCACATCTTGGATTCCCCTAGGTCTCTAGTTTTCAGAAATGCACAGGTGTGGTAGGCTTCCCTAGGTGCTGGCTGAGCTAGAGGCCAAAATCTACAGGTAGGCACTTTGCAAAAAACACCTCTGTTTTCTTTCAAAAATTTGGATGTGCCCACGTTGCGCTTTGGGGCGTTTCCTGTCGTGGGCGCTAGGCCTACCCACACAAGTGATGTATCATTTTTATCGGGAGACTTGGGGGAACGGTGGGTGGAAGCAAATTTGTGGCTCCTCTCAGATTCCAGAACTTTCTGCCACAGAAATGTGAGGAACATGTGTTTTTTTAGCCAAATTTTGAGGTTTGCAAAGGATTCTGGGTAACAGAACCTGGTCCGAGCCCCACAAGTCACCCCATCTTGGATTCCCCAAGGTCTCTAGTTTTCAGAAATGCACAGGTTTGGTAGGTTTCCCTAGGTGCCGGCTGAGCTAGAGGCCAAAATCTACAGGTAGGCCCTTTGCAAAAAACACCTCTGTTTTCTTTCAAAAATTTGGATGTGTCCACGTTGCGCTTTGGGGTGTTTCCTGTCGCGGGCGCTAGGCCTACCCACACAAGTGAGGTATCATTTTTATCGGGAGACTTGGGGGAATGCTGGGTGGAAGGAAATTTGTGGCTCCTCTCAGATTCCAGAACTTTCTGCCACAGAAATGTGAGGAACATTTATTTTTTTGCCAAATTTTGAGGTTTGCAAAGGATTCTGGGTAACAGAACCTGGTCAGAGCCCCACAAGTCACCCCATCTTGGATTCCCCTAAGTCTCTAGTTTTCAGAAATGCACAGGTTTGGTAGGTTTCCCTAGGTGCCGGCTGAGATAGAGGCCAAAATCTACAGATAGGCACTTTGCAAAAAACACCTCTGTTTTCTTTCAAAAATTTGGATGTGTCCACGTTGCGCTTTGGGGCGTTTCCTGTCGCGGGCACTAGGCCTACCCACACAAGTGCAGTATCATTTTTATCAGGAGACTTGGGGGAACGCTGGGTGGAAGGAAATTTGTGGCTCCTCTCAGATTCCAGAACTTTCTGCCACAGAAATGTGAGTTACATGTATTTTTTTAGCCAAATTTTGAGGTTTGCAAAGGATTTTGGGTAAGAGAACCTGGTCCGAGCCCCACAAGTCACCCAATCTTGGATTTCCCTAGGTCTCTAGTTTGCAGAAATGCACAGGTTTGGTAGGTTTCCCTAGGTGCCGGCTGAGCTAGAGGCCAAAATCTACAGGTAGGCAGTTCGCAAAAAACACCTTTGTTTTCTTTCAAAAATTTGGATGTGTCCACGTTGCGCTTTGGGGCGTATCCTGTCACGGGCGCTAGGCCTACCCACACAAGTGAGGTATCATTTTTATCGTGAGACTTGGGGGAACGCTGGGTGGAAGGAAATTGTGGCTCCTCTCAGATTCCAGAACTTTCTGCCACAGAAATGTGAGGAACATGTGTTTTTTTAGCCAAATTTTGAGGTTTGCAAAGGATTCTGGGTAACAGAACCTGGTCCGAGCCCCACAAGTCACCCCCTCTTGGATTCCCCTAGGTCTCTAGTTTTCAGAAATGCACCGGTTTGGTAGGTTTCCCTAGGTGCCGGCTGAGCTAGAGGCCAAAATCTACAGGTAGGCACTTTGCAAAAAACACCTCTGTTTTCTTTCAAAAATTTGGATGTGTCCACGTTGCGCTTTGGGGCGTTTCCTGTCGCGGGCGCTAGGCCTACCCACACAAGTGAGGTATCATTTTTATCGTGAGACTTGGGGGAACGCTGGGTGGAAGGGAATTTGTGGCTCCTCTCAGATTCCAGAACTTTCTGCCACAGAAATGTGAGGAACATGTGTTTTTTTAGCCAAATTTTGAGGTTTGCAAAGGATTCTGGGTAACAGAACCTGGTCCGAGCCCCACAAGTCACCCCATCTTGGATTCCCCTAAGTCTCTAGTTTTCAGAAATGCACAGGTTTGGTAGGTTTCCCTAGGTGCCGGCTGAGCTAGAGGCCAAAATCTACAGGTAGGCCCTTTGCAAAAAACACCTCTGTTTTCTTTCAAAAATTTGGATGTGTCCACGTTGCGCTTTGGGGCGTTTCCTGTCGCGGGCACTAGGCCTACCCACACAAGTGAGGTATCATTTTTATCGGGAGACTTGGGGGAACGCTGGGTGGAAGGAAATTTTTGGCTCCTCTCAGATTCCAGAACTTTCTGCCACAGAAATGTGAGGAACATGTGTTTTTTTAGCCAGATTTTGAGGTTTGCAAAGGATTCTGGGTAACAGAACCTGGTCCGAGCCCCACAAGTCACCCCATCTTGGATTCCCCAAGGTCTCTAGTTTTCAGAAATGCACAGGTTTGGTAGGTTTCCCTAGGTGCCGGCTGAGCTAGAGGCCAAAATCTACAGGTAGGCACTTCGCAAAAAACACCTCTGTTTTCTTTCAAAAAATTGGATGTGTCCACGTTGCGCTTTGGGGCATTTCCTGTCGCGGGCGCTAGGCCTACCCACACAAGTGAGGTATCATTTTTATCGGGAGACTTGGGGGAACGCTGGGTGGAAGGAAATTTGTGGCTCCTCTCAGATTCCAGAACTTTCTGCCACAGAAATGTGAGGAACATGTGTTTTTTTAGCCAAATTTTGAGGTTTGCAAAGGATTCTGGGTAACAGAACCTGTCCGAGCCCCACAAGTCACCCCATCTTGGATTCCCCTAGGTCTCTAGTTTTAAGAAATGCACAGGTTTGGTAGGTTTCCCTAGGTGCCGGCTGAGCTAGAGGCCAAAATCTACAGGTAGGCACTTCGCAAAAAACACTTCTGTTTTCTTTCAAAAATTTGGATGTGTCCACGTTGCTCTTTGGGGCGTTTCCTGTCGCGGGCGCTAGGCCTACCCACACAAGTGAGGTATCATTTTTATCGGGAGACTTGGGGGAACATAGATTAGCAAAACAAGTGTTATTGCCCCTTGTCTTTCTCTACATTTTTTCCTTCCAAATATAGGAGAGTCTGTAAAAAAGACATCTATTTGAGAAATGCCCTGTAATTCACATGCTAGTATGGTCACCCCGGAATTCAGAGATGTGCAAATAACCACTGCTCCTCAACACCTTATCTTGTGTCCTTTTTGGAAATACAAAGGTTTCCTTGATAGCTGTTTTTTACTCTTTATATTTCAGCAAATTAATTGCTGTATACCCGGTATAGAATGAAAACGCACTGCAGGGTGTAGCTCATTTATTGGCTCTGAGTTCCTCGGGTTCTTGATGAACCTACAAGCCCTATATATCCCCGCAACCAGAGGAGTCCAGCAGACATAACAGTATATTGCTTTCAATAATCTGACATTGCAGGGAAAAGTTACAGAGTAAAACGTAGAGAAAAAATGATGTTTTTTTCACCTCAATTTCAAAAAAATTCTTTTTCAGTTGTTATTTTCTGTAGGAAACCCTTGTAGGATCTACACAAATGACCCCTTGCTGAATTCGGAATTTTGTCTACTTTTCAGAAATGGTTAGGTTTCTGGGATCCAGCATTGGTTTCATGCACATTTCTGTCACTGACTGGAAGGAGGCTGAAAGCACAAACAATTGCAAAAATGGGGTATGTCCCAGTAAAATGCAAAAATTGTGTTGAAAAATTAGGTTTTCTGATTCAAGTCTGCCTGTTCCTGAAAGATGGGAAGCTGCTGAGTTTAGCACCGCAAACCCTTTGTTAATGCCATTTTCAGGGGTAAAACCACAAGCCTTCTTCTGCAGCCACTTTTTCCAATTTTTTTGAAAAAAATGAAATTTTCACTGTATTTTGGCAAATTTCTTGGCCTCCTTCAGGGGAACCCACAAAGTCTGGGTACCTCTAGAATCCCTAGGATGTTGGAAAAAAAGGACGCAAATTTGGCTTGGTTAGCTTATGTGGACAAAAAGTTATGAGGGCCTAAGCGTGAACTGCCCCAAATAGGCAAAAAAAGGCCTGGCACAGGAGGGGGAAAAGTCCTGGCAGCGAAGGGGTTAAAGTCTTCATTCTTCTAAGGCCTTCTTTATCACCAGCAGCTCTTTATCACCTACAGAATAAGTCAATTCAGCTGAATAAAATTTACAGGAACAATATCCCTTTGTGAGAGAACCCTGCCCACTGCTACTTTGATCTGTGATCCTGAAATACATATGGTTGTGTTGGATCTGCATGTTGTAACACTAGATCCTGTATAAAACATTGCTTCAACTGCTGAAAACCCTTTTCTACCTCTGCATTACATTGAAGCTTAATACCTTTTTGTACTAATCTAGTGATGGGAGAAACCATGGTGGAGAAGTGGTCTATAAATCTGCAATAAAAATTGTCAAAACCTAGAAAACTTTGGACTTCTTTTATACAATAAGGAGAGGTTCATTGCACTAGGGCTGTAACTTTGTGGGGGTCCTTTTCAATTCACATGAAAATATGACATAACCCATTAAATATATTTCAGAAACATGAAATGTACAAATTTCTAGCTTAACCAATAGATGGTTGTCACATAGTGTCTGAAGGATCTTTTTTATATGTTGTTCACATTCCACCAGAGTATTAAAATAGATAAGAACATTATCAGTGTAAGCAATATAATATAAGCAGCCATCCAAAAAGTCTACTTTGATAATGAAGTATTGAAATGCAGCCAGAGTATTGCACAGTCCAAAAGGCATGATGAGTTACTCATGCATACCAAATTTTGTGCAAAAGGCGGTCTTCCAACAGTCACCCTCTCAGATGTGCGCAAGATGGTGAGCTCCCCTTAAATCTAGTTTTGCGAAAATCTTCGCCGTCTTAACCTGATCTAAGAGAGTATTAATCAAAGGCAATGGACATCAAATTTTAATCGAGACAGCATTTAGTGCTCTGTAATCGATGTATGGCCACAGTTCACTCCCTTTTTAACGGGCAAAGAACGATGGAGAGGATGCCGTAGACCAAGACAGCCTGACAAAGCTTTAAATGTTGGTTTTCCTTTTCCGACAGAGCATAAATGTAACTGCACGGTATTTGTGCACCTGGTTGTAAAACAATGTGACAATCATAAGGCCGATAAGGAGGAAGAGTAGTTGCCTTTTTTCTTATCCTCAACATCTTCAAACTCTTTATAGCAAGGGAGCAAGATAAATCATTTCATACCACTTGACTCAGTTACTCCTGCAATGGGAACTGTTGTTGGAGATGCTTTCCAGCAACAGTGCAATAGGCAGACTGTAAGGTTACTGTTCACTTTACCTAGTCAATAAAAATAATAGGGTTTGAAGCCAAGGTATATCTAGAACAGCTTGAAACTGTGGTGCTTTCATCACATCAAATCTCACTCTTTCTACATGATTGTCTTGAATGGAAAGGGTCAGTTCTTTTGTGGACTGTGTAGTTAGACCTCAGAATAATTTACTTCCATCGGTACTCCTGACCACTTTAGAGTTCTTTCTAGGAAGACAGGGAATACCATGTTAAAGGGCTATATCTGTATCTGTAAAATTCCCAGTGTTCCCTGAATCTAACATGAACGGGATGCCATAGACTTTGTTCCCCATTTTATTTGTGTTGTTACTTGTGCCAGTGTTTTGGGGATGAACGTAGTGGTTAAGCTTGGGGAACACTCTCCATTGTTTCCAAGCATTTTAGTTTTCTGCCTAATTCTTTCATTTGGGCTCACGGCACAATTGCACATGAAATGGCCTTTCTTGCCACAATATAAAGAAAGATCCAAATCTCTATGACATTGCTTTTCCTCTTTATACAATGGTCCCTTCGTGATACCTATTTGCATGGGTTCAGGCTATCTACATTCTTTCCCAGTTCCACCTTCTTTTCTCTAATGACTAGCACCTTAGTATCTAGATGTCCACATTCTGACCTCCTTTCTGATAACCAATGCTCCATCTTCATGACTGGGTCAATCAGTTCGTCACATGACTCTGGAGGATTTACTACCTGTTCTAACATATATTTTAGTTAATTCCTCAAACCTCTATAGAACAATAAATTCTGCTTACTTTCCTGCCGTTTGGATTCTGCCATTGGCCTATTTAAGGTTTTAATAAGTCAGCAGACTCTTGCTACCCTGTTCTAAATTCAAAAGATCTGCATCCACTGATTGCATAAAACCATGTAGATCAAAATTGTTTGGCATTTCTGCTTTAAAGGCAGTATAATTGTATAAGATAGGATCATCAGGTTCCACTAATGGAACAGACCAAGAAGCCCCAGTCCCTCCCAAGTATGATACTACAAAGGTGACCTTAGATGGTTCATTATGACATTTTCTGGTTCACACATTAAGTGTACTTGACATTGATTAATGAAAATAGCAAATATTGATGCTTGTCTAGTAAATCTCTCAGGAGGGGCTAGAGACACACCAGGAGGTGCAGTAACATGGATGACTGAGCTCACTCTCGCAGCAGTACTTCGTGATGAAGTGGATTGGGGAAAAGATGTACTATCAGGTTTAAATCCTTTACCACTGCCCCTAGAAAAAGATTCTACCACACCTTTTCCTTCAATGCATCACCTCTCTGGGGAAGGGCTTGTGTTTCCTTCTACAAATTGCCTATCATGTCGGCTAAATCAGCCAATGTGATATCCCATGACTCCATCCTCTCGGGTACGAAGATTAATGTTGGCTGGGCATTCTGTCAAACACTCACCTGAGGTTCCCGCAGGAATGACCGGAGGAATATGCAGAAAAATCCCAACTCCTACACTCAGCATCAGCTGCCAGACTATCTTACATCTAGATGATCACTGCCCGCAGGTGGAAAAAAGGGATGGATGAAAGAAAAAAGACACTGATCTTAGTTGCGAACTTCGTAAACCCAATGGCAAGGTCTGCATTCCTGCATCCTGAAGGGAAGATAAGTTATTGGGTGTGTCCTGGGTGTTGTATATGTTCCCTTTTAACTAATCCCAATGTAGAGGTTAGTACATGCTGTTTCTATCTTCCCTGTCTACAGAGAGAGCCTTAGAGTATTCCTTATGAGAACCTATGGAACTGGCAAACCTTGGGTTGACACGATTCAGGATAGGTAACTGAGGTTATGGATACCAGTAGATGTAAACAGTAGTGTACATACCAACATACATACAATAGGCTTAGTGAAGCCTTTAATAATCTATAAATCAAGTTTTTTACAATTATTCAAGATTTAAGGCCTCAAAGGCGACATAGAAAAATTATATACAAAAATAATTTTATAGTGGATATTAACCCCTTCGCTGCCAGGCCTTTTCCCCTTCAGGTGGCAAGCATTTTTTGCTGTTTGGGGCAGTTTGCGCTTAGGCCCTCATAACGTTTTGTCCACATAAGCTACCCACTCCAAATTTGCGGCCTTTTTTTTCAACATCATAGGGATTCTAGAGGTAACCAGACTTTGTGGTTTCCCCTGAAGGAGACCAAGAAATTAGCCAAAATACAGCAAAAACCTCATTTAAAAAAAACAATTAGGAAACAAGGGCTGCAGAAGAAGGCTTATGGTTTTTCCCTGAAAATGGCATCAACAAAGGGTTTGTGGTGCTAAATTCACCATCCTCCTAACTTGCAGGAACAAGCAGACTTGAATCAGAAAACTCAATTTTTTTCAACACAATTTTGGCATTTTATTAAGACATACCCCATTTTTACTAATTTTTGTGCTTTCAGCCTCCTTCCAGTTAGTGAGAGAAATGTGTATGAAACCAATGCTGGATCCCAGAAAGCTAAACATTTCTGAAAAGTCTATAAAATTCTGAATTCAGCAAGGGGTAATTTGTGTAGATCGTACAAGGGTTTCCTAAAGAAAATAACAGCTGAATAAACAAATATTGAAATTGAGGTGAAAAAACAGCCATTTTTCTCCACGTTTTACTCTGTAACTTTTTCCTGCGATGTCAGATTTTTTAACGCAATATACCGTTACGTCTGCTGGACTCTTCTAGTTGCGGGGATAAATAGGGCTTGTAGGTTCATCAAGAACCCTAGGTACCCAGAGCCAATAAAGGCGCTGCACCTTGCAATGGGTTTTTGATTCTATACAGGGTATACACCAATTCATTTGCTGAAATATAAAGAGTGAAAAATAGGTATCAAGAAAACCTTTGTATTTCCACAATAGGCACAAGATAAGGTGTTGAGAAGCAGTAGTTATTTGCACATCTCTGAATTCCGGGATGCCCATACTAGCATGTGAATTACAGGGCATTTCTCAAATAGACGTCTTTTTTACACACTGTCTTACATTTGGAAGGAAAAAAGGTAGAGAAAGACAAGGGGCAATAACACTTGTTTTGCTATTTTGTGTTCCCCCAAGTATCCCAATAAAAATGGTACCTCACTTGCATGGGTAGGCCTAATGCTCGTGACAGGAAACACAACATGGACACATCACATTTTTATATTGAAATCTGACGTGTTTTTTGCAAAGTGCCTAGCTGTGGATTTTGGCCTCTAGCTCAGCCGGCAACTAGGGAAATGTAGGGAAGTAGCCTCTTTCTAGCATGGCCTGGTTACCCCTACTTTTGGCCTGTTTGTGGGTGTGTGTCTGTGTGTTTTTATTGTGTCACTGGGATCCTGCTAGCCAGGACCCCAGTGCTCATAGATAAAAACCTATATGTCAGCGTGTTTTGCCTGTCTCACTAGGATCCTGCTAGCCAGGACCTCAGTGCTCATAGCTTGTGCCCTAATGTGTATGCTTGGGTAGTGCCTAACTGTGTCACTGAGGTTCTACTAATCAGAACGTCAGTGCTTAAGCTCTCTCTGCTTTTAAATTTGTAACTGTAGGCCAGTGACTTCATTTAGCAATTTCAATTGGCACACTGGACTCCCCTTATAAGTCCTTAGACTATGGTAACTAGGTACCCAGGGCATTGGGGTTCCAGGAGATCCATTTGGGCTGGAGCATTTATTTTGCCACCCATAGGGAGCTCAGACAAACCCTTACACAGGGCTGCCATTGCAGCCTGCATGAAATAGTGCACACACTATTTCACAGCCATTTTCACTGCACTTAAGTAACTGATAAGTCACCTATGTGTCTAACCTTCACTTGCTGAAGGTTAGGTGCAAAGTTACTAAGTGTGAGAGCACCCTTGTACTAGCAAAGATGTCCCCACATAGTTCAGCGCCATTTCCTGGAACTTTGTGAGCGCGGGGACGCTATTGCACGTGTGCACTATATATAGGTCAATACCTATATGCAGCTTCACAATGGTAACTCCGAATATTGCCATGTAACATGTCTAAGATCATGGAATTGTACCCCCATAACAAATATGGTATTGGGGAGCCAATTCCATGCATCCTGGGGGCTCCACTATGGACCCCAGTTCTGCCAAACCAGCTCTCTGAGACTTGCACTGCAGCTACAGCTGCTGCCACCTCACAGATAGGGTTCTGCCCTCCTAGGGTCTGAGCAGCTCAGTCCCAGGAAGGCAGAACAAAGCATTTCCTCTGAGAGCAGGGTGTTACACCCTCTCCCTTTGGAAATAGATGTTACAGGCTGGGGAGGGGTAGCCTCCCCACTCTCTGGAAATACTTTGAAGGGCACAGATGATGCCCTCCGTGCATAAGCAGGTCTACACCGGTTCAGGGACCCCTTGTCCCCTGCTCTGGTGCGAAAATGGACAAAGGAAAGGGGAGTGAAGACTCCCCTGCCCATCACCACCCTAGGGGTGGTGCCCAGAGCTCCTCCAATGTGTCCCAGAATTCAGCCATCTTACTTTGCAAGGTGTGGGGGCACTCTGGAGGGCTCTGAATGGCCAGTGCCAGCAGGTGACGTCAGAGACTCCTCCTGATAGGTCCTTACCTGATAAGGTAGCAATTCCCGCTCTCAGGTCTATTTAGGGTCTCTCCTGTGGGTTCTCTTCAGATTTTGCTTGCAAGTTTCCTTCAGGAATGCTTTGCAACTACTACTTCATCCTTTGACCTTGGATCAACCACAGCCTTATCCAGGAACTGCAGTAACAGCAACAAAGTATCCACAAGGAATACTTTTCTTCTGCAACTTCAGCTTCAGCCAGCAATTGCAACAGTTTCCATGTTGTGCATGCTCTGAGGACTTCCTGTCTTCATCCTGCACCAGAAGGACCGAAGAATTCTCCTGTGGGGTGATGGACTCACTCCCCTGCTCACGCAGGCACCTTCCAAGTTGACAATTGGTACTCCTGGACTCCTCTCACAGTGACGAGTGTGCTTCTGGACTCACAGAGGGTGGATCCCATCGACACAGACTGCCCTGAGGTCCTGCTGATGCAATTTGGAGGAGGTAAGACCTTGCCATCCTTGAGAGCGACAGTACCCCTGTGCACCGCATCTTCTTCACCTCCTGTGACCTCTGTACACTGTTTGCAAAATTCCTTTGTGCATACCCTGGCCCAGGTCCTCAGCATTCTATCCTGTGAAGCTCTACTTGCTGAATTGACCTCCAGTTGCGTGGGACCCTTCTTTGTAGTGCTGCACCGACCGCATTTTGCACCTCCTTCGTCCCCATGTCCTGGGACTCCTGTGGGTGCTGCCTGGCATCCTGAGGGCTCTCTAAAGTGCTGAGAGCCCCCTCTTCCTCCTCACACAGAGTTGAGGCCCCCAGATCCCTCCTGGGTCCAGCCAGCGCCATTTTGACACAAAATGCACATTTGTCGTAACCAAGGCTTGTTGGTGACTTCCAACACAAAATCACGTCTGCATCCATCTTCACATCATGGAACATCTTTTGCATCATGCAGGAACCCACTGGCATCTTCTTAGGGTGCATTCCTGCATTCTTTGTCCAACCAGAGACTCTACTTTTGCACCCTCTTCTGGGTTGGCAGGGGCTCCTGTCCTTCCTGGAACTTCTTTCGACTTCTGGCCTTGGTCCCTTTCTTTTGCAGGTCTTCAGGTCCAGGAATCCAGCAGTTGTTCTTTGCAGACTTGGTTGGTTACTGCAATAATCCATATCACAAGGTGTAGTGTGTCCTAAGGAAACTTACAGTACTTTACTCCTGCTTTTCTTGGCTCTGGGGTGGGGTAATTTACTTACCTTTACTGTATTCTTACTCTCCCAGTGATTCTGCACACACTACACTTGTCTGGGGGGAATTCGTGATTCACATTCCACTTTCTTACTATATGGTTTGTGTTTCCCCTAGACCTACTTTCTCCCACTGCATTCTATGGCATTTCCTATTGTTTGCACTATCCTATGTCTAATTACTTACCTTATTTTGGTGTCTAGTATATATATTGTGTATAATACTTACCTCCAGAAGGAGTATTGCCTCTAAGATATTTTTGGTACAGTGTCACCAAAATAAATACCTTTATTTTTGGTAACACTGAGTATTGTCTTTACTTGTGTATAAGTACTGTGTAACTATAAGTGGTATTGCATGAGCTTTGCATGTCTCCTAGTTCAGCCTAAGCTGCCCTCTATAGCTACATCTATCAGCCTGAGCTACTAGAACACTACTACTTCACTAATAAGGGGTAACTGTACCTGGTATAAGGTGTAAGTACCCAAGGTACCCACTACAAACCAGGCCAGCCTCCTACACCATGGAACTGTAGGTGTCAACACTAGAGTAATTGTGAAGATGTTGGTAAGCCTCCAACATTCGTCCTGCTGTTCCGGTGTTATCTTGGGGGGCTTACCGAACCCCTGCCACAGTGCCATCCTTCATGTCACTGTGCAGCGTGTCAGGAAAAGGCTCACTGTCTTCCTCTACTTCCTCCACCATAGCCATGGTATTAATTGTGTAAACTCTCCAGCTGTAAGACTTCACCCTGTTTAGATGGAACACACTTTTGGGTTCCCTTGTGGAACTTCATTCCACCAAGTTGCTTACCTTTGAAACCTTTTGAACTATCTTGTCTGGCCCACACCATTTGTCCTCCAAAGCCCTAGAACAAATAGGTTTTAGATCCAATACCTCTTGACCTTAAGTCTATCTTTCTGGTTGTACAATTCCTTTATCAGCTCTTGGCTGGCATGAAGGTTTTCTTTGTCTGACTCATGTATTGCGTAATCAACATTCTCAGGCAACTCACAAAGGCCACCTCATCCTTCTGTGAAGACCCCGAGGTTCCTTCCCACCCTCTCTGACAAAGGTGAGTGGACCGAGAATCCATACAGGAGCTATAAGGAATTGAACCCTAACCTGGTCTGTGGAATCTTTCGATAGGCAAACAAGAGACACGACAAGAGAAGATGTAACTTCCTCCTAGGGTCCCTTGGTAGAGTTCCCATCAGACCCTTAAGTGCCTTGCTAAACCGCTCCACCAAACCATTGGTTAGTGGGTATTACACTACGGAGAAGTGATATGTCATACCAGCCTGCTCCAGAACCTCCCTTCGGGAAGAGGCAATGAAGTATGCTATGTGAGTCAGGTACGGTCCCTGACTCACATAGCACCTGTTCATGAACTAGAACTTGAACTCAGACCCAAGACTGATACCCACTGATGGAAGAGGTCCTCGAAGGGCGAGATACCATGCCCTGACTACCCTCCACCCCTCACCAGTACTACACGTTAGGGGTTGCTACAGTATATTCTCCACTGCCCCCCAACCACCACCAACCAGCGTTTGACAGCCAACCCCAGTTGCTGCATGCATGGTTTTTCAGTGTAAAGCTCCCATGTATTTGTGATGCCACCCTTCGTTCTGCCACAGGTACGAAGATATATCATTTTGTTGTTTTTGCTTTGTCTCCATTGCCGGACCATCCTGCATACTTCTCCATTGTTTATTGTGTATTCCTGGGAGGGCAGAGTTCAGCCCCACACTGGCAGCCAGGCTTCCTCATGAAATCCCCCACTGGTTAGGGCTACTAGAGGAGGTTTGAGGGTGGGGAACCTTTTTCCAATTTCCCCTAGCTATTATCTTCTGTTGTATATATAGGGGGTCATTATGACCCCGGCAGTAGGTGATATTGTGGCGGTAGTACCGCCAACAGGCCGGTGGTACATACCACCACATTATGACATTGGCAGGTTTGCTGTAGCCAATCCGCCAATTTACCATTCCTACCACCATGGCAGTAGCAGCTGAGCAGAAGATAACAATCTCCAGCCCGGTGGCCATTATTGCACCACCAGCAGCATTTTGAGCCTGCCTACCATCATGGTTTTAGTGGCATTCACACTGACATGCAGACGTGCATTCACATTTCCATTTGTACACACATTCTCATACATGCATACACCCACGCAAACAACACTACACACACAGTCGCATTCACGGACACACTCACACATTCATGCACACAACCCCACACACACACACAACACCCCCCACCCCTAGCCCCCGTTGGAAGCCCAACTAACCTGCATCCAGGCGGTCTTCTGGCAGGGAATGGGATGGAGCGCTGCTACCGCCAGCAGCGCCCACCAGCAGAACACCGCCAGGCCGTCTCATGTGTCATGATACAGCTGGCAGCGGTCTACTTGTGTGGCAGTGCTGTTGGTAGCAGCACCACATTACCACAATTCGCCACACCCGGATTTCCGCCCTTCCTGTGGCAGAAGTCCGGCTGTGGTCATAATCTGGCGCACAGATGGTAGCCGCAGTGACAGTCTTTTGGCGGCCGTCACCGCGGCAGTAGGCGGCTTATACCACCATTGTCATAATGTGGCCCTTAATGTTTTGCATTTTATTTAATTTGGTTTATTCTAAAATATGTCTTGTAGGTTGTCCTTGGTTCCATAGATATTGGATACTTTCGTGTTTTCAAGGTATGTATGCTTCATTTAATTTCACTTCATACAAACTCCTGATCCATACCAACAAGGCACTACACAACATAGGACCGGCATACCTCAACAACCGCCTTGCCTTCTAGGTACCCAACAGACATCTCTGTTCTTCCCAGCTCGCCCTTGCAGCAAAGATCAGGAAAAGCACAGCAGGTGGAAGATCCTTCTCCTTCCTCGCAGACATGGAACACGCAACCTCTCAAACTCATGGAAAATTGTATCAATGAAGCAGGTCAGGAAGGACCTCAAGACCTGGATCTTCAAGTGAGCAACACACCCACAAACAGAGCCTTGAGACCCTACGAGTAATTAGCCGTGGTTTAGAAGTCACTAATTGATTGATTTCCAAGCCCAGCATGGTAATTTTGGTGTTAATAAAACCTTGAATATCAAAGCTGGTCCATGTACCTTACTTCCTCTTTTCCCCTACTGTTTATGGCTCTGAATAAAGAATTGAAACATAAACAGAACACCATCTGCATGGAATCTTTGAAGGTACTAAGCTGCCTTCAACTCAAACTGACTAATCAGAACTTCCTTCATTCACTCATAGAACATCTGGCCTACCACATGCCTGTGAGCCTCACTCCAGTGAGACAGGTTAACAAAGATCTGTTCACCCCTCCTGATCACTACACTGTATGTTGCTACCATTGCACTCATGCTGTTTCACTCCTGGTGAAGGCAGTGACCTTCCAATACCCTTCCACCACTATAAGGGTAGCACTTTATTTGCATCTTCGGGTCCAACAAGACCACAATCTGTGAGACAGGCCTACATCTTGTCACACACCCATGATCTATGTTTGCCTATGACAACAAAAATTAGCATTAGAGATCTAGCCATCAGTTCAGTTGGGCACTCAGAATAGGGATGCACGTCTGTTACAATGCGGAGGACTTTTCCATCCAATAAATACCATGTCCTGTTCTGCTCATTCATGGATTAGATCTGTTGTTTCCAACCACAGACAAAGAGTCTGGAAAGGTTAATTTTGTAGTCTGCTATCTTCTGGGCTTACTTCATTTCCACATTTATGTGTGCAGCCTGGCCCAGTTATTTGAAAGTCAAATTTAGAAATACTCTTAGGTTTAAAGAAAAAAAGTAGCATATTTGATATTCAGAACACCACAGGTTCCTACAACCTCTTACATTTTGCTAAAGTAATTGTGTGCCTTTTCTAATATGAGAAAAATGCAGAATGTTGGTGTTAATCATTATACATTAACAAACATTTCAACCAATTATTGTTATAAGTCACAACATTCATCTTGAATAAGCATAGTAGCTTTTATTCCTCATCTACAATGTTAATGCCAAGCTGAAAAAATCTTAAAAACATTTCAACATTTATGGATTTATTATTTAGGAGTGTTAAAGGGAACATGAAAATACACAAGGGAATCAATTCAGTGCAGTACAATACAGCAGATGTTAAGTAAAAAATATAGTACATGGACCCTAGAAAGGAATAAAGTAACTAAACCAAAGCAAATGTTGTGGGCCGTGATATACATGATATAACACTAAGAGATTATTTGTTGATAACCTGTCGAGAACATGAGAAGAGGAAGGCCCTAGGGATAGGGACAACAAGAAAGGGGGAGGGGGTGATAGTGGGCAGGGCCACCAGGAGGAGCACTGGGGTATAGCCTAATGGGGTAAATAGGAGGACATCAGCAGGCAAAAGGGTTGGGATAGCCCACAACACAGCCATTAGGGATGAGTTGGTGGCTACCTGTCCATACACCACAGTGCCAAGGTTTGATATGGAGGGACTCTGTATCCACATGTATACTCAGACATGGAGAATGGCTTCACTTGCAAAGATAGGACCCCATACTGCCTAAAAAGTATGTGGCTTTTCATTATGTTTGCATGTAGGTTTTGCATGGCAGGTGACTTGGTGTAGTTCAAGCAGCCATTTGGTGTGTTGAAGGCATGAGAGTTGTAGCCAATGGTGGTATATGCGCAGCTTAGCAAAGTAGCCAGCCATCAATATTCATGTGAAGTCATGTCGATAAGATCAGAAATGTCATGAAGAAGGGCAAGCTGAGGAGAGGATGTGATCGGGACACGAATTAACTTCTGGAGACATCTCCACACAAGTGCTTAGTAGGTAGTGAGAGCTGGGCAGGACCAGAAGATGTGGAACAGGTTGCAATGAGCAGTGCTACACCTTCAGCAGGGTGACCATTAACAGTCATGCAAGATCTGAAAATACAGACGTTTCAGCCTGGACTTCTAGTGAGCTCTGTCATGGTTAAGAACCAGAGATGCTCAAACTTCTGAGATATAGGCCTTCCACAGAAGTGGCTGCCATTGAAGTCAAGTAGCCAAAAGAGAGAGGTTCACTTTGATAATGACCCCAAAGGGACCAAATACTACACACCTATACTGGCTGAAGACTTTGAGGTATTAGAAGAAAGGTGACAAGGGTAACTCCATTGGGTGTGGCCCACACCTGGTGCGGAGACAATGGGCCAAGTAAGGATAACGCCAGTGGTCAGTTGGACACAGCCCAAATTCAAGAAAGATTTTAATTCTCTATCATCAAAGATGTACAATATGTAGTAGAGCTTCCGTAGACTGCACTCATTCCAAGACGCCCTAGAATACGTCAATCCACCAATTCGCTGGGCAGCATTATGGTATATTGGGGCTTGCAATGCAGGAAGGGGAAACACCCGAAAGTTTATGAGCCTTCTGCCATGCCACAGCTATTGGCGCTAGGATCGAATGGAAGCTTTTAATAATTTGGCAGCTGCGAGGTATGGGGGCAATGTCAAATTCGAAAGAGAAACAAGTCGGGCATATTTATGAAAAATGACGCACAACTGCGCAAGTGCAGTTGTGCGTAATTCTTTTTAAAGCTGCATAATTACTTTCCTTAGCGCCATGCATATGCTATATTTATGGAATGGCGCACAATGGCATTAAGAAAAGGCTAGCATAAAAAATGACGCTAACCTTTGCAACAAGTCATAAAGAAATACACCAATGCTTCAAAACTGATGTTAGCATGATTTGTTGCATGTTTTTTATGCTAATCATGCTAGCACCATTTCTGCATCATAAGTGTAAGAAAGCCCACTAAAAACAAACAACAAGGCCCCAAGATGGAGAATTTAGGAGAGACCAGACCCCAGAGAGACCCCAATCAGCCCAGTACAAGTCTGGATGGAGAGACAGATGCACAGCAGAAAGGGAAAAGGAACAGGAAGTGTTGCTTCAGTCAGGAGGAGAATAACATCCTGATCAGAGCAGTGATGGAGCACCAACACCAGCTCTTTGTCACCTCCACAATAGGTAGGAAGGAGGCCATATGGCAGTCAATAGTCGATAAAGTGAATAGCGTGGCAGAGGTGAAAAGGACTATGACTGATTGTAAGAAGCACTGGCATGGCTGCAAGTGCAGAACTAAGGAGAAACTGGCCAGCAACCGAAAGGCAGCACTGCAGTCCAAAGGTGGGAGTCCCCCATCCCAGGAACAGCTGGTCGAGCTTGAGGAGATTGTGGCAGTGGTCATCCCAGAGGAGTTGGTCACCGGAGTCCAGGGTCAGGACAGTGCAGCATTTCAAGAACTACCACAAATACAGGGTAAGTTGCAGTTGGGGGCAATCTGATGACCAACAAATTGCAGAAGGGGGAGGCACATAGGACCAACTGTATGATACAAAAGGGCTGCATGAGACCACAGTCATGCCCAAACACTTAATGGGCATGCACTTCCCACCTATATGCACAGACTTTTTCTCAAACCCTCACATCACTCAGCTCACTTTAGCAACTGTAAAATCTGCCCACGTGTAATCCTTATGGCCCACATTTACAAGGCTTGTTGCACTGGGTGGTTCAGCAAAAACTTGAATATGCCCCCCATCACCACTGGGAATGCCCACAAATGTTACTATACAACGCACATGGGACATGTCTGCGATTATCATCTGCGCAGCTATACAAGAAGCTGCCATGTCACCATGCGGAAGGGTGCCTGTGTACTGGAGATGGTTGTTGTTCTACACTAAGGGACACCTTCCTGCAGTACATCAGCTACAAGTGGTCTTAACACCTCACTAGGGGTCATATTTTAAAGGCCTTAGTGCAACACTATCACCAGTGTGAACGATGCTAAGGTGGCCTTACGGTGCCTAGTCCCCTTTTGACACATCAACAAAGTTGCACCATGCATGTATACCTTCACTTGTAAATACTTGCCCCACAGTATGCCTGTGCCACATATGATTTAGACAAGGGAGAAGTACCTACCCAGGGAAGGCTGAAATAAATGGCACAGTTAAATCCGAAATATTTAACTGTGCGATCTTTTAACTCATATGTAAGGCCTGCCAAAGGCAGGCGTTCAAGAGACGCACCCATTGGAATCTATGGTTCACCCTGTGCTTTGCTGCACTAGTGCTACCATTTATGGGTCTAATGCAGTAAAGCACCATAATAGTGCCATAACACATAAGCCACTTTGAAAATGTGCATTATGGCGCACTGAATTGGAAATATGGTGCTACCATGGTGTCATCAGTTAGGGCAAGGGAGGTGCAAGAAAAGTGTTGAATTGGGAGCAATTCACCGCTGTTGTGCAAATTGCACCCGATGCGCGATGCACAATGCAACACACGTTGAACAACAAAATTCTCAGGACATACAAATATCTCAGACACCCCCATGTCACACCTACACCACACTTGAATAATCGGACAAAACTGCAGCAAATAGAAATTTGACAAATCTGGAAGCCTCCAGAAGCTGGGTGGGTAACACATGTGTTTCATGGGAATACCTCCAGACATTCACATGGAATGCCAACTACATGCAGTGTCAGGTGTAAGAGGGGCGCATAATTACCAAAGCCATGGTAAGGCATGCAGGGTACCTTTCCTTGGCATGGTAAACATGAGCTACTACAGAGCACCATTGGAGCAGAAGATAACAAATATGCACCGGTGAAGCACTATAATGACACTGTCTGGAAAATGTGGTACATATGTCCTCATTTATAATCAAATGATGTTGTGCAGTGAAACAGCCCAGCTTGCTCTGCTGTGCTTGCTGCATAATTTCAAATAAATAGGGATGTGTAGTAGTCACTGACAAGCAATACATCCCTGAGCTACCAATGGTGATGGGCCAAATATATCACGGCCAACACCAACACAGCCACACAATCAGCATGGTGTAGGGGTGTCTGTTGCAGGTCCAAATGCACATGGAAGGGACACATTCTGCAACATCAACTGATAGGAATGCTGCCTTCCACTTACAATGATGCTTAATGATTGCAACACATTAATAGATGCAAAAACTCAGCCACAACGTCAGTCCTTTGTAGCACTACTACAATGACTCCCCTGAGGTGGTGTCGCAAGCTGATGCATCCGTACATCAACAAGTCTGAAAATGTATTAGGTCCCCAAGCCACCCCCACATGTGTTGTAACAGTGATATAAGGGGTGATCTGCCCACATGCATCATCCTCCTCACCTTGAGTCATGTGTTCTGCATCCTTCACCACCCATTGTATGGATCAACTACCTCTTGTATATGTGTTCAAACAGGAAGGTCTCCCTTTCTGCACAACAACAATAAGCCCTGGAATGAAGGCATGCTTGCACTGATGCTGCAAGGAGACCTGTGTAGCAAGGATGAATGTTGGTGTGCAGGAAGACACACCTCCCTGTTTGAACACATACACAAGAGGTGGTTGATCCTTACAATGGGTGGTGCAGGATGCACATGACTAAAGGTGAGGAAGATGAGGCATGTGGACAGCTCACCCCCTTACATCACTCTAACAATACTTATAGTCTTGCAGAGGAAAGTGATACGTACTCAAAGTCATGCCTTCCAACATATCCTGTATGTCTCTATTGTTGTTAGCTTCAAAAATCCAAAACAATGCCTGTGGCAGGCAGATGTCACACAGTCAACTTAATGTAAGAGGTGCATATGCAGAAGTCCATGATAATTTATGAAAGGTTGGTGTAACCTACTGTGATTTGGGAATTGGCAGATTGTGAGGTTGGAGCTTAACTAAAAATGGTACTCTGGTGGTACAGTGTGCCACTATGGGGACATAAATAAGGACCTTGGCATGTGAGTATGGACCATGTTACTAAGGTACCAGGATCTAGAAAATCATGACTTATGTTAGCAGATTCTACAGTCCAAGTTTCACATTGCACAATCCCATTGCAGATGACAATGCCTTACCTCCTGCCAAGCTCCCTGTCCTGGAATTCTCTAATGATTTGGATGACCAGCTGCTGACCATCAATGAAGATACTCTCCGTTCTCCAGGATGTCTTGGGTGCCATCCGGATACCATCTCTAGTCAAAGGAAGGACACACTGTGTTGCAGGGACTCCACATGACCCACCAAAACACACCACTGGCCAGCCCAACAACAGCCCTGGACTCAGGTAGGAGTCCAGCAGGAGCTAGTACAGCATGTTCGGATGGGAATGGTGACCATCGGGGGCAGCCTAGAGGGAATATAGAGGTGCCTCAGTCCCAAAAAGGACAACTCCGCTGCCATCAGAGGTATCCACTCTCCACTGTGTGGACTTCAGAAGTCCCAGGCTGACATAGCTGGTGTTCTGAGGCAGAGAACAGGCTGGGGGCTATCCAAACAGTCCTGAAGTCCATGCAGCTGATGCTGGGCTCCCTCACTGATAACCTGGATGCCTAACACTGTGATGTAGCTGTTGTGCTGCAAAACCAGAATTTGCTCCTTGCTGCAGTGATGCCTTACATCTTTCCACAGATGACAGCTGCTGGGACCTTTGAAACCACACCTCTATCCCCTGATGTGTGTTTGTTCTCCTCAACTTCAAAACGACCACCACCCATGACACAGGACGCTCCCCACACATCAGAGGATGAAGATATGGAAGGAATAACAATCATACGGAAAACCACCCGGTAGCTACAGACTGTGGCACATGAAAAGTATCTCCTTAGTTCTGTGCTGAAGATCATGCCAGTGATGTAACAACTGGCAATGTCCCCTCTTCACTCTCCCACTGTTGACTTATCACACATTGACTGTCATTGTGTTCAATCCCACCTATTGCCAATTTGCAACTCTCCTGACTGTTGCACTTCTCTCCTACACATATCTCATGACATGTTCCCCTTCCCCTTCAACTCTCTCTGGACATCCAATGGTTTGCAATCCATCATGGGGTCAATCTCCTGTATAATGTTCATCATCAGAAACCAAACGTGCACATGTAAATAAATATGCTAAAGTTTTAAAAAAATTGATATTGTGTCTGATGTAGTAACTGTATGAACTGCATGCATTGTGTGAAGCCAATGCACTGAGTACTTAACAAAAGGAAGTGTCTGGCATTGTGTCACACACCAAACCACACACAATGACTGAAAGATGATCAAGCTGACTGATACTAATGTGGACTGGCAAGTAAATTCCGAGTCTCTCAAGCATGTCATGCAACAGGTAGGATTTACATTTTGCTGTGGCATGCATGATGTACTATATTAGTGTTTGGGAAAAGCAAGGATGTTAGCACAAGTAGGACACTGATGCAAAATCAAATTTAAACAGCTATAAAACTGTGTGTTCCAGTAACAATTTTCCAATTTTGGATAAGTGCACTAACATCAACCTCTAAACACTGAAAGTTTCAATACTTAGTAACACAAATGAATGGTTTAAAAGAACCTGTTTGGGGATGTCTATTCATGCATTACCAGAGTGCCACTTAAAGTGATGATGACTGTCTTAAGTAGCTGATAGCATACCATTGCCAACCTGACAGGGACTTGGACATATGGGATGCACGTAGTCACACATATAAAGTAGGACTGGATGCAAAACCAAATGCTTTTGTCTAACAGGCCTTGTGCCGTCATTATACCACCCAGATATCAAAGCATGGAAGAGACCATGGTGTGCTAACCGGTTCTCTGCCTTGGACGAGATGATCTCGTCCAAGGCTACAGTTCCCCTGTGCCTTGGACGAGATCATCTCGTCCATGGCACAGGGGAACTTGGGGGCGCGCTAACGCGCCCCCGTGCACCCCCCTTCCCCCCCCCAAGTCGGGATGGAAGGGGAAGACCTTCCCCTTCCACCCCCGACCCCCCCACCCCCCCTGTGACGTCAGCGCGCGAGCGCGCGCTGATTTGTCACAGGGGCCTCCCTAGTCGCGCTGGAAGCTCTACTTCCAGCGCGATTGAAAAAGAAATGCAAAAGCATTTCTTTTTCAATCACTTGGGAGGCCCGGAGGGGCTTCAAAGGGAAGGAAAAGTATTTCCTTCCCTTTGAAGTCCCTCCGAGGGTTTCAAAAGCCGGATTGCTTGCAATCCGGCTTTTGAAACCCCATTAGACACCAGGGATTTTTTTTTATTTTATTGAAACTGACAAAATGGAGCGACCTCTTGGGCAAGGGTCGCTCCCAGGGGGGGCATTTTTTTGAGAAGGCCTTTTCTGCCCCCCCTGGGGGCAGAAACCTCTAGGCACCAGGGACCATTTTTTTTTTTTTTATGTTTCATTTCTTTTTTTTTTGGTGGGGAGCGACCCCTTAGGCAAGGGTCGCTCCCCTTGGGGGAAAATTATATTTTGGCCATTTCTGCCCCCCTTGGGGGCATATTGGCCTATTCTGATGAGGCCAATCTGCCTCCAAGGGGGGAAGAAACCACTAGACACCAGGGTTTTTAATTTTTTTTTATTGTTATTGACAAAAGGGAGCGACCCCTTGGGCAAGGGTCGCTCCCAGGGGAGGCATATTTTCGGGAAGGCCTTTTCTTCCCCCCCTGGGGGCAGATCGGCCTACTATTAGGCCGATCTGCCCCCAGGGGGGGCAGAAACCTCTAGGCACCAGGGACCATTTTTTTTTATTATTTTTTTGGGGAGCGACCCCTTAGGCAAGTTATTATATTTTGGCCCCCTTGGGGGCAGATTGGCCTATTTTGATGAGGCCAATCTGCCCCCAAGGGGGGTAGAAACCACTAGACACCAGGGAGTTTTTTCTTTGCGTGAATTTCACGCAAAGGGAGTGACCCCTTAGGCAAGGGTCGCTCCCTGGGGGGGAGGGCAATTTATTTTAGGCCATTTCTGCCCCCCCTGGGCGCCAGGGCAATTTTTTTTTTGTGGTTTTTTTTTTTTTTGTTTCTTTTTTTAGAGATGGGGAGTGACCCATCAGGCAAGGGTCGCTCCCCTGGGGGGCAAATTGTATTTAGACCATTTCTGCCCCCTTGGGGGCAGATTGGCCGATTTTAGGTCAATCTGCCCCCAAGGGGGCAGAAACCACTAGACACCTGGGATTTGTTTTTTGGCGCCAATGTCACGCAGGGGGAGCGACCCCGTAGGCAAGGGTCGCTCCCGGGGGTGGGGGCTGGGGGGGGCAAATTTATTTTAGGCCATTTCTGCCCCCCCTGGGGACAGTTCGGCCTATTATTAGGCCGAACTGCCCCCAGGGGGGGGGGGGCAGAACCCTCAGGGCACCAGGGGAAATTGTTTTTTTGTGTTTTTTTTTTTGTTTGTTTGTTTTTTTCGAGATGGGGAGCGATCCATCAGGCAAGGGTCGCTCCCCTTGGGGGGCAAATTGTATTTAGGCCATTTCTGCCCCCCTTGGGGCAGATTGGCCGATTTTAGGTCAATCTGCCCCCAAGGGGGCAGAAACCACTAGGCACCGGGGATTTGTTTTTTGGCGCCAATGTCACGCAGGGGGAGCGACCCCGTAGACAAGGGTCGTCCCGGGGGCGGGGGTGGGGGCTGGGGGGGCAAATTTATTTTAGGCCATTTCTGCCCCCCCTGGGGGCAGTTCGGCCTATTATTAGGCCGAACTGCCCCCAGGGGGGGGGCAGAACCCTCAGGGCACCAGGGCAAATTTTTTTGTTATTTTTTTTTTTGTTTGTTTGTTTTTTTCGAGATGGGGAGCGACCCATCAGGCAATGGTCGCTCCCCTGGGGGGCAAATTGTATTTAGGCCATTTCTGCCCCCCTTGGGGCAGATTGGCCGATTTTAGGTCAATCTGCCCCCAAGGGGGCAGAAACCACTAGGCACCTGGGATTTGTTTTTTGGCGCCAATGTCACGCAGGGGGAGCGACTCCGTAGGCAAGGGTCGCTCCCGGGGGCGGGGGTGGCGGCTAGGGGGGCAAATTTATTTTAGGCCATTTCTGCCCCCCCTGGGGGCAGTTCGGCCTATTATTAGGCCGAACTGCCCCCAGGGGGGGGCAGAACCCTCAGGGCACCAGGGCAAACTTTTTTGTTGTGTTTTTTTTTTGTTTGTTTGTTTTTTTCGAGATGGGGAGCGACCCATCAGGCAAGGGTCGCTCCCCTGGGGGGCAAATTGTATTTAGGCCATTTCTGTCCCCTTTGGGGCAGATTGGCCGATTTTAGGTCAATCTGCCCCCAAGGGGGCAGAAACCACTAGGCACCTGGGATTTGTTTTTTGGCGCCAATGTCACGCAGGGGGAGCGACCCCGTAGGCAAGGGTCGCTCCCGGGGGCGGGGGTGGTGGCTGGGGGGGGCAAATTTATTTTAGGCCATTTCTGGCCCCCCTGGGGGCAGTTCGGCCTATTATTAGGCCGAACTGCCCCCAGGGGGGGGGGGGGGCAGAACCCTCAGGGCACCAAGGCAAAATTTTTTGTTGTGTTTTTTTTTTAGTTTGTTTTTTTCGAGATGGGGAGCGACCCATCAGGCAAGGGTCTCTCCCCTGGGGGACAAATTGTATTTAGGCCATTTCTGCCCCCCTGGGGGCAGATTGGCCGATTTTAGGTCAATCTGCCCCCAGGGGGGCAGAAACCACTAGGCACCGGGGATTTGTTTTTTGGTGCCAGTGTCACGCAGGGGAAGCGACCCCGTAGGCAAGGGTCGCTCCCGGGGGGGGGAGTTGGGGGGGCAAATTTATTTTAGGCCATTTCTGCCCCCCCTGGGGGCACATCGGCCTATTATTAGGCCGAACTGCCCCCGGGGGGGGCAGAACCCTCTAGGCGCCAGGGCAATTTTTTTTTTTGTGTTTTTTTTTTGTGTTTTTTTTTTTAGAGATAGGGAGCGACCCATCAGGCAAGGGTCGCTCCCCTGGGAGGCAAATTGTATTTAGACCATTTCTGCCCCCCTGGGGGCAGATTGGCCGATTTTAGGTCAATCTGCCCCCAAGGGGGCAGAAACCACTAGGCACCTGTGATTTGTTTTTTGGCGCCAATGTCACGCAGGGGGAGCGAGCCCGTAGGCAAGGGTCGCTCCCGGGGGCGGGGGTGGTGGCTGGGAGGGCAAATTTATTTTAGGCCATTTCTGCCCCCCCTGGGGGCAGAACCCTCAGGGCACCAGGGCAAATTTTTTAGTTGTGTTTTTTTTTTTTTGTCTGTTTTTTTCGAGATGGGGAGCGACCCATCAGGCAAGGGTCGCTCCCCTGGGGGGCAAATTGTATTTAGGCCATTTCTGCCCCCCTTGGGGGCAGATTGGCCGATTTTAGGTCAATCTGCCCCCAAGGGGGCAGAAACCACTAGGCACCTGGGATTTGTTTTTTGGCGCCAATGTCATGCAGGGGGAGCTACCCCGTAGGCAGGAGTTGTTCCCGGGCAGGGGCAGGGGGGCTTGGGGGGTCAAATTTATTTTAGGGCATTTCTGCCCCCCCCCCCTCCCGGGGCCGGCAGAGCTAGAGGCCAAACTCCACAGGTAGGCCCTTTGCAAAAAACACCTCTGTTTTCTGTGAAAAAATATGTTCAGTCCACGTTGTGTTTTGGGCCATTTCCTTTCGTGGGCGCTAGGCCTACCCACAGAAGTGAGGTACCATTTTTATCGAGAGACTTAGGGGAATGCTGGGTGGAAGGAAATTTGTGGCTCCTCTAAGATTCCAGAACTTTCTGCCACAGAAATGTGAGGAACATGTTTTTTTAGCCAAATGTTGAGGTTTGCAAAGGATTCTGGGTAACAGAACCTGGTCCGAGCCCCGCAAGTCACCCCTCCTTGGATTCCCCTAGGTCTCTAGTTTTCAGAAATGCACAGGTTTGGTAGGTTTCCCTAGGTGCCGGCTGAGCTAGAGGCCAAAATCTACAGGTAGCCACTTCGCAAAAAACACCTCTGTTTTCTTCCAAAATTTTGGATGTGTCCACGTTGCGCTTTGGGGTGTTTCCTGTCGCAGGCGCTAGGCCTACCCACACAAGTGAGGTATCATTTTTATCGGGAGACTTGGGGGAACGCTGGGTGGCAGGAAATTCGTAGCTCCTCCCAGATTCCAGAACTTTCTGCCACAGAAATGTGAGGAACATGTGTTTTTTTAGCCAAATTTTGAGGTTTGCAAAGGATTCTGGGTAACAAAACCTGGTCCGAGCCCCGCAAGTCACCCCATCTTGGATTCCCCTAGGTCTCTAGTTTTCAGAAATGCACAGGTTTGGTAGGTTTCCCTAGGTGCCGGCTGAGCTAGAGGCCAAAATCTACAGGTAGGCACTTCGCAAAAAACACCTCTGTTTTTTTCCAAAACTTTTTATGTGTCCACGTTGCGCTTTGGGGTGTTTCCTGTCGCGGGCGCTAGGCCTACCCACACAAGTGAGGTATCATTTTTATCGGGAAACTTGTGGGAACGCTGGGTGGAAGGAAATTTGTGGCTCCTCTCAGATTCCAGAACTTTCTGCCAAAGAAATGTGAGGAACATGTGTTTTTGTAGCCAAATTTTTAGGTTTGCAAAGGATTCTGGGTAACAGAACCTGGTCCGAGCCCCGCAAGTCACCCCATCTTGGATTCCCCTAGGTCTCTAGTTTTCAGAAATGCACAGGTTTGGTAGGTTTCCCTCGGTGCCGGCTGAGCTAGAGGACAAAATCTACAGGTAGGCACTTCGCAAAAAACACCTCTGTTTTCTTCCAAAATTTTTGATGTGTCCACGTTGCGCTTTGGGGTGTTTCCTGTCGCGGGCGCTAGGCCTACCCACACAAGTGAGGTATGATTTTTATCGGGAGACTTGGGGGAACGCTGGGTGGAAGGAAATTTGTGGCTCCTCTCAGATTCCAGAACTTTCTGCCACAGAAATGTGAGGAACATGTGTTTTTTTAGCCAAATTTTGAGGTTTGCAAAGGATTCTGGGTAACAGAACCTGGTCCGAGCCCCGTAAGTCACCCCTCCTTGGATTCCCCTAGGTCTCTAGTTTTCAGAAATGCACAGGTTTGGTAGGTTTCCCTAGGTGCCGGCTGAGCTAGAGGCCAAAATCTACAGGTAGGCACTTCGCAAAAAACACCTCTGTTTTCTTCCAAAACTTTTGATGTGTCCACGTTGCGCTTTGGGGTGTTTCCTGTCGCGGGCGCTAGGCCTACCCACGCAAGTGAGGTATCATTTTTATCGGGAGACTTGGGGGAACGCTGGGTGGAAGGAAATTTGTGGCTCCTCTCAGATTCCAGAACTTTCTGCCACAGAAATGTGAGGAACATGTGTTTTTGTAGCCAAATTTTTAGGTTTGCAAAGGATTCTGGGTAACAGAACCTGGTCCGAGCCCCGCAAGTCACCCCATCTTGGATTCCCCTAGGTCTCTAGTTTTCAGAAATGCACAGGTTTGGTAGGTTTTCCTAGGTGCCGGCTGAGCTAGAGGCCAAAATCTACAGGTAGGCACTTCGCAAAAAACACCTCTTTTTTCTTCCAAAATTTTGGATGTGTCCACGTTGCGCTTTGGGGTGTTTCCTGTCGCGGGCGCTAGGCCTACCCATGCAAGTGAGGTATCATTTTTAGCGGGAGACTTGGGGGAACGCTCAGTGGAAGGAAATTTGTGGCTCCTCTCAGATTCCAGAACTTTCTGCCACAGAAATGTGAGGAACATGTGTTTTTTTAGCCAAATTTTGAGGTTTGCAAAGGATTCTGGGTAACAGAACCTGGTCCGAGCCCCGCAAGTCACCCCTCCTTGGATTCCCCTAGGTCTCTAGTTTTCAGAAATGCACAGGTTTGGTAGGTTTCCCTAGGTGCTGGCTGAGCTAGAGGCCAAAATCTACAGGTAGACACTTCGCAAAAAACACCTCTGTTTTCTTTAAAAAAAATGGGATGTGTCCACGTTGCGTTTTGGGGCGTTTCCTGTCGCGGGCGCGAGGCCTACCCACACAAGTGAGGTATCATTTTTATCGGGAGACTTGGGGGAACATAGATTAGCAAAACAAGTGCTATTGCCCCTTGTCTTTCTCTACATTGTTTCCTTCCAAATATAGGAGAGTGTGTAAAAAAGACATCTATTTGAGAAATTCCCTATAATTGACATGCTAGTATGGTCACCCCGGAATTCAGAGATGTGCAAATAACCACTGCTCCTCAGCACCTTATCTTGTGCCCTTTTTGGAAATGCAAAGGTTTTCTTGATAGCAATTTTTTACTCTTTATATTTCAGCAAATGAATTGCTGTATACCCGGTATAGAATGAAAACGCACTGCAGGGTGCAGCTCATTTATTGGCTCTGGGTTCCTCGGGTTCTTGATGAACCTACAAGCCCTATATATCCCCGCAACCAGAAGAGTCCAGCAGACGTAACAGTATATTGCTTTCCATAATCTGACATTGCAGGGAAAAGTTACAGAGTAAAACGTAGAGAAAAATTGATGTTTTTTTCACCTCAATTTCAATATTTTTCTTTTTCAGCTGTTATTTTCTGTAGGAAACCCTTGTAGGATCTACACAAATGACCCCTTGCTGAATTCAGAATGTTGTCTACTTTTCAGAAATGGTTAGGTTTCTGGGATCCAGCATTGGTTTCATGCCCATTCCTGTCACTGACTGGAAGGAGGCTGAAAGCACAAAAAATTGCAAAAAAGGGGTATGCCCCAGTAAAATGCCAAAATTGTGTTGAAAAATTGGGTTTTCTGATTCAAGTCTGCATGTTCCTGAAAGCTAGTAAGCGGTTGAGTTTAGCACTGCAAACCCTTTGTTGATGCCATTTTCAGGGGGAAATCCACAAGCCTTCTTCTCCAGCCACTTTTTCCAATTTTTTTGAAAAAAACAAAATTTTCACTGTATTTTGGCCAATTTCTTGGCCTCCTTCAAGGGAACCCACAAAGTCTGGGTACCTCTAGAATCCCTAGGATGTTGGGAAAAAAGGACGCAAATTTGGCTTGGTTAGCTTATGTGGACAAAAAGTTATGAGGGCCTAAGCGCGAACTGCCCCAAATAGGCAAAAAAAGTCCTGGCACAGGAGGGGGAAAAGGCCTGGCAGCGAAGGGGCTAAAGAATAAGATTTAATAACATTTAAAATATACTATCCTAACAATTCCTAAACTACAGACTAACCTACACTACCCTAACCTATACTAGCTTAACTTTACTTATACTTACAGCTAACTAATTTAATCTAAACTTATGCTAAACATGCAACACCACACAATAAACCTCAACCCCACACCCCCATAAAGTGACATAAGTAAACAACAACAGTGATTAGAGCTAATCATCGACTGACTAAACATATAGGCTAAACAAATATATATATAAGTTGTACAGCCTCAATTTCACATCCGCCATATCCTAGCACATATATTGTTAAAAGTTTTTGGTCATGATTGGACTTCCAGGCCGGGGATGTGATGGTGCTGCAGTTTAGCCTCTTAGATTGAGGGTGCAGAACCCTCAAATCCATGCATGTCCTTCTTGGAGCTCCCTGCTGTGTGGCTGCAGGCTCTTTTAAGGGCCCTCCATGTGCTAATGTCTGCCAGGACCCCAATGTTTTTTCCCGGTTGTATCTCTGGCTCATTCTCTGGTAGGCCTCAGCTATAGCACGGTTGTGCCTGTAGCCTTCTCTCCTTTTCTCAAAGGCCTGCTTCTGTGCTGCAGTCGTGGAGGCTAATGAAACATGAAGAAAGCATGTTATAGATATGTGCATTTACAAAGGGAGAGCAAGCATGCAAAAAGAACAGCATTTTCAAATGACATACATTGGGCAAGACAGCACAATACCATCCTGATGGCCTAGGTCATCACACATCTGCATCACAACCATTTTCTTCGCATTCCTCATGTCCAAGGTGTTAAAGCTAAGAAATGTTGCTCACTACCAGTGCACAAGCTTTTACAATCTCCAAACTATTAGATAAACAATCAGCATGATCATCCAATACACCATTTTTCTCACCATGGTTGGTCACACACATCATGCTGGATAGCTCAGCAATGAGCCTCTGCACACATTATTTACCTATGATCCCTAGAGCTGTACCGCACTCATTAGAACTAGGCCTGCAACTTATATGCGGACTCACAAACTATGGTGCCATTCCTCAAGGCCCTTGCACCACTGGTGCGTCACTGTTTCCCATATAAAAAGGGATACACCAACAGTGCAATGGCCTTGTAAGGAAGTCCCTTGGGGCATAATCAGGCAAGGACAGATGTCTGGACACATTGCTACATTGAGTCTTGATGTGACATGTTTTGTATGTGCAAATGTAGGGTGGATTACTCACTCGTGTGACACTGAGATATAAGGATCCACTCCAATATCCACTCAGATCACTAAATTATGGGCTGTGCCACGACAACATGCATAGTCCCAATGCAACTTGATGTGAGACACTATGCTGCCCAATGTCTGCTGTCCAAGGTCTGTGTATGTGTAAATAGGTCCAGGTAAGGGTGTGGCACAACAAAATTCAGCTACACCATCTCATATGTGGGTGCCTACCCCACATCTTATCTGCACTAGTGATCTAGCAACAATATGACTGAGGCCCATGGAGCCGTTAAAGAAAGTGTAATTCCTTTCAGATGGATGGAGCAGATGCCAAACATCTATGAAGGTATGATCATCCAAAAGGTAGAGCAACAAGCTCCATTAGAAGGTGGAATTTAACAGGACCAGTTCTATCTAGAGTCCTGCCAGGGGCCAGATCAGAGTCACCACAAGACCAGTGTTTTCCCAAATGATTGCAGCAGCCAGGGCAGGCAGGCAAAAGGCATATTTTATTGTCAGGAGGCATAGTCTAACCTCACAGCCATGCATTGCTCCAACACCCATAATTTAACAAACACCCACCGACCTTCAGCATCTGTCCATGTCTTATGGAAATCACATGGCAAATGCTTCCCAATCATTATTGCTACTTCACACTTCTTAGAACATCCATTCGCAGAAGAGGGCTCACTACTGACAGTGATCAATCTGCTGTTGCAGATGACCTTGCGCACCTATTTCCACTCAAGTTTCAATAAGTCTGAAGGGGATAGGTGTATTTCATGAAGTAACGCTATGTCTGTGTGTTTTGTGGGTAGATAGTGTTACATTTTCTTAAGGTTGTTGTAGTGAGCCAGGCCGTTAACATTCAAGGACAATATTGTCTGGGGCATGGACATTACCAAAAGTGATGTAGGGAGAGTGTGACTCTCCCAGCATCAATGGAGTACTAGGTGACACTTCAGGGGAAGTCGGGGTTTGGTTTCTAAAGTGGCCCAACAGGAGAAAGAAAAAGGAGAACGAGGGAAAATTAACTATTGAACTTTGGGTCTCAAACTGAAACCGTGCTTAGCAGGTTCATGCCAGATTCCTTCTACCTATTCAGCATGTGGAACAAGAGAAGAAGTGCAGACTAATAGAAGAAGCACACAAGAAGGCATGCCTGCCATGTTCCAAGGCACGCAGGTCACCTTTTCTGTGCTGAGGAGCTGCTCAGGAATAGGAGAGGGTTCTTGCACTATGTTACCAACCCCAATTACTGTAGACTGCAGGATAGAGGGTAAAAGGGGGCCACCCAGAACATGGCACCACGGAAAACAGTAGCAGTACGACCAGCCATTTGAGGCAGGAGAGCTATGGTATGAGACAAAGAGAAGAGCAGTATGAAATGTGGCAAGGTGCGACAGGGATGGAACTAGAATAGCTTAAAACTTACAAAAGTTTTCAAGTTTAAACATAAGTAAAGAATATGGTCAGCCCCCTGCAACCTGTCTGGCTGCCTCAGCTGACTGCTTCAGCAGGGAGCCTGATTCGTCTCTATCCATGTCCTTGTGTGGCACCAACACCCCCTGGTGCAACCTATTTTGGTCTGATTCTAGTTTGGGTGCTCCATATGTTTGTCGAGCTTTCAAGGGGGAGTCAGTCTGCAGGGTGTGACCAATAGCATCTTGAGGAATTATGTCCATCGAGAGCTCCTCTAGTAAGTGGAGAAACAATTCCAATTCACCAGTGAATGAGAATTCCTTGATCCGCCATCTTTCACATCTATGGTCATTGCCAGTTTCAGGAGGCCACATTTGATGTCTCTCTGTTTCAGCCAGTGCTGAAGCATTAGGAACACTCTTCATATATCATTGGTGGTTGCTGAGTACTTGACTGAGGAGATCCTTTTTCCATCAATGAGGAGAGGTTCCTTCGCCTACTTAGCCACCAGCAGGCTGGACTTTGTGTGTTGTTGGCACAACATGCATGTAATCATTGGATGAGGACTGAACTCAATACCACTCCCCCAAACAGGGAAGCACTCACGTTAAGGCCCAGATATATGAAAAGTGGTGCTGCATCTAGTGCAGCGCCACTTTTCTTGCGCCACTCAGTGCCCCCCTAATGCCACCATGTGTGCGCCGTATGTAAAATATGGTGCACCATGGTGGTACTGAGGGGTACTAGCGTTATAATTTGATGCTAGTCCGGTGCTTTGCAGGACTAGCATACATTTTTTTATCCAGAGGCCCATTGAACACAATGGGAGCCTCTTTTAATGAATGCACTTAGCAGGCTTTACAAAATGCTGATAAAAATGGTGCAAAGGAATCTCCTAAATTCTTTTGTGCCATTTTTATGACCCTCCTGAGTGCCAGCATGCCCCCCTTGCATACATTATGCTGGCACTGGCATAATGTGGTGCAAGGGGTTACAAACTGGTGCAATGCAAGCACTGCGCCTCTTTGTAAATATGGAGTGGTGTACTTGCCCTTCCAATGCCACATTTGTGTAAAATAATGACACTAATGTTACGTTGGAATGGCCCTAGGCAACCATAAATCTGTCCCCATGTTTGTACTGTAAGTAGGTGGTGGTCCAACTTATTCAGCTAGGTATGTATGTTCAACATGTCCTGCTGGATAGATTTTAACTCTGAAGCATGGTCATTAATTTTCACATCCATTATGGTGAGTGTAGCCCCTATGGACCAGAGCTCCTTGAGAAGCTTCTCCACGACCATTGCTGTAGGAACCTGAGAGGACATCTTCAGATTATTTTAACAGATTGACTCACCGTCTTGGAAAACAGAGGTTGGCAGGCTGGTTGTCACGAGTTGAGATGTAAGGCATGAAAGATGTGAGCAAAGCAAGGTCCTATGTTCATAGGGCAGGAAACAGGCTGTAGGGTCCAACTGCGCAAGAACAATCAAGCACCTCTCCTACGCAGGAAATTCTACAGGGAGTCAATCAGCTCCATGGCAGTCTATGAGGGCTTAGGGCAGAAGACAATAGTCAGGGGCACAGTATACCCACTAGCAATAGGGTCTCCTACACTTCAAGATACAGCCTCATAGAGGATCAATTGTCTTATGGTGCAGGGAAATTCTCGCAGAGGAAGCTGCAGACAACTAGGGTGCAATTGGATCTGGAGTGAACACTGATGTACAGAGGCATCACTTTGGGCCCCCTAATAAGCCCCAGGCCACAGTTGTGGAGCAGGTCTAGTGGTTCGCAGTCCTGGCCATGTACAATAAGAGGACTAAAGTCAACATCTGAAACCCCAGAGGGCCACCAGAGGGTGGAACTACCTCCTGTGGAATATGGTCAAATGGGACCTAGAATAAGAAAAACAGTAAGGAAGGAGCCGGGTGCTCACTGGATGATGGAGGGGGCCCCACAATACTGCTGCACTGGTGGCCACAAAGTGGGCTCAGGCTGAGGGTTCTGGCAGTTGATATCGTCCAGCAGAGAATCCAGGCAGGGTAGCACCTCACTAGTTGAAGGAGCTAGGGTCCAGACCAATTTTGCAAAAGAAGGACCTCAGGAAATCCCTAGTGCCAGAGTGATTCTCAATCCGTAGATGAAACCAATCACCGTCTCTAGCTGCAACCTTTAAAGAGATACTGGGTTTTTTCCTCTAGATGCAGGTGAAGTAGATTGACTGGGGTGAGTACAAGAAGTATGGGTCATTTCACCAGACATCCAATCTGGGGACCAGGGCCTAAGATTGCAAAGGCCCTGGTCCCCAGATTGGATGGTGGTTGAGCACGCCTAACTAAGATTGTAGAACAGTGTTCTTTTCCCACAGGCATCAAGCCGGGCTGGAGATGGGCACTAGGGCAGGAAACATGGCAAATAACAAAGTCAGCCTGGAGGTGTGCCCAAGAGTGTCAAGATGGCAGTTGCACTCTAAGAGTGCTCCGGACCCCTCCGTCATCTGCTCACATCTATGCAGAAGTCAGGACACCTTATCATCACTCACTGCAGCACAGAGGTCCCAGGAGCTGGCTGCCATGATGTTGGTGTCTGTTGGGTGTGTGGATGGGCACATAAGTGATTAGAGGCCCATACCGCACCCAACAGCAAAATGGCACCACTCTGAAGGAGTTTCCCCTCAACAGCCGCAGCAGAACACTGGGACCGAGGTTTGCCATGACATGAGCCTGCAGAATACCCAAAGCTCCCGATTGCAGACTGGGATGAGTGGCTGGGCTCTGGACTCCATGAGAGGGCATCTGACATGATTTTGACCACACAAACTGGCAGCGAGACACAGGGCTGCATTACACAGGCCCACAAGGTGAGTCTTCCCTGGGGATCTCCCTCGACACAGGGGCCTCTCCTGATAGGTATGACAGCTGCCATGGCTCTTGTGGCAACTAGGGCGGCCCACCCTGCCCTCATGTACACAGTGGTTGGGGCCGGCCTTGGAGCCGTGTTGTACCACATATAACGGGCATCAGTGGTTGGACCTAAGGCCCTGAGGTGACCCGCCTGATGCTTGCTAGCACCTAACCCCACACACCAAGAGGAGGGGGAGGAGGTGACACTTGGCGGGTGCCGCACAGATGTTGCTTCTGTGTGGGGCCCTGCATTATGCTCTGCAACATACCAGATACGGACCTGTGTGGGACAGTGCTCGAGACTAGGCCCCTCTCCATGCTATGATCTCTGTGCATGAGGCCCTAGCTTGCAGTGGTGATATTGCTGGGGCCCACATGACTAACATAGGATCTGCCCTGGTCCCCTGAAATCCCCAGTGATAAACCTTCAGTCTAGAAAGAGCGCTGAACTGTCATCTCCATCCTGATAATGCCACCTGTATGAGCCATACACAGGGAGTGGGACCTTAAGAGCCACATTAGTACCTACCTATCTGTGGGAGGATTCTTTGCCCAATACCAACTACTGATAATGCCACTCCCCTGGCACCCTTTGAAGTCCCTGAAAACACCATCCCACTTTATGTCCTTTCAGCTGTATGCTTGAGATCTTTGACTGGGCCGGGTATGGACTCAGGCTCCTGCGGTACCACGGTAAGTGGGCTAGACTCCTTACAATAAACTTGGGTGCCAGCTTACCTCCCAACAGTCATGGACAAGGATAAATCCAGCCATCCAAAGCCTTTGCAGACTTGCATAGATCAATATGCTACCAGCCACCACCCCATCTGAAGATACCACCCCTAACAAATCTTCCACTCAGGAAGGTGACCTGGCCACCATCCTACAAGCTATTTATACATCGTCGATATGGCTCTCATAGGGCAGGACCTACGCAATCCATTACAAGGATCACAGAGGCGGAGTCCCACCACTCCCAAGGTGGAGGATGATGTTAATTCACTGAAAGCACAAGTTACCAAACTACTATTGCACACAGTCGACCTCTATTGCCATACAGAAAACATAGAAAACTGCTCTCAGAGAAACAACCTGTGCTTTGTAGGAATACCCGAGGGGCCAGAACCTCTACAAGCAGCAGCTGTTATAAAAACTTGGATTAAATCCTGGATGCTTTCAGACCACCTTTCCCTTGGTTTGCTGTTGAGTGAGAACACTGGGGTCTGACAACCAAGCCACCTCCAGATGCCTCTCATAGACCTATAATTGCACGCATTCTCATTTTTAAAGAGAAAGATGCCGTGCTGAAGAAGGCACACTCTCATCCAAACCTGTCATGGCAGGAGAACAAAGTGCTCATCTTTCCAGATTATACAAAAGAGGTTCAGTCACCTACAGACTGCTGTTTCCGGCTTAACTTTGAGTGGCCTTCACCATTAAAAGTCACTTCTTTGAGACACCGGAGGTGGCTTTGGCTTGGCTCACTGAGGAACAACCACTCCATACAGCGAAGAAAGCTTCAGCCTCCGCCTTGAGACCCGAGAGATCATCCAGGCAGGATCTGGCTCTAAGACTGAAGAGATAACATACTCAGTCACACAAAAGGCTTAGTGCCAAGCGAGTAGCCTCTCCATGACTTGCATCAAAGGACCAGAGTCAGCCTGATCCATGTCCTCTTGCCTCTATATCTCCCAGCTCCTGGGACGTCACACTGGGGATCTTCTGCTGCAATCCTGCACACCACCAACCGACCTAGCAGATGGCACCGACCTTTCTTGGAGCCCAACACTTTGATGGGGCTACCCCCATCAATGACACACTTAGACAATAACCTACCTGCTATAGAGCTACCACGGGTCCTAAATCCTGAACACGATCCTATGACTTGGATGGGTCCACCACTCCATTCCTGAGTTCAAGCTGCATTCTAATTCTTACACGTTTGTGGCGGCAGATGCTTCTAGGGGTGAAGTAGGGGGGGGAGTTGGAGGGTACCAGTAACTGTACTCTTGTGCTGTGTTTTTTCTTTAGGTTGTAGGTACAGTTTTGTACAATATTCCACTCATCCAAGTCCTACTTCAACACTCACTATGCCATTTAATAGACACTTTACCATTCCTTCTGGATGTTCATGACACTATGGCATGTGGCTCACACACTCTTGTCTACATTGGCCACCACCCACCACTATAACATTTACTTACCTTAACCTAGAACCCATGCGGATACTCTCCAGGAATGTCAATAGGCTTTTAGATAGAGTGAAGTGTACAGCGGTCCTCAAATACTCCCACTGCTTTCTCTCCGACATCCTGTTACTTCAGGAGACACACCTGATGGGAAATCACTGTCCTTGTTTAGCATAACAGGGATTTGACAGAGTTTTTCATGCAGTGTTCACATGGGGATCCTGGGAGTGGCAATTCTCTTTTGTTGTTCCTTTCCACTAGTGGTGATGAAGGAAATCAAGACCTTCAAGGCTGATTCCTGTCTCTCACAGGGATTATGGGAGGGTACACAATTAACCTTCTCTCTACCTACGTGACTTTGGCAGCCCTAGATACCCTCCTTAATGACCTCTCTACCATACCGATAGACCCATACCTCCATGGCCCATCATACTGACTCCCACATAGGCCTTACGCTCACATCGGCACCAGATTACCATACCGTCACCCATGTCCAAATTGCATCACGTGGCATATCGGACCATGCCTCCCTCCTTCTTCATATTGGATCACCCACCGTTGCTCCATGCCCCTATGTGGCACCTCATTGCCTGGTTTCTCCAAGGTGAGGCCTACAAACAAATGCTGGTTAAAGAAATACAAACCTATTTCACGCTCAACAATGGCTCAGTCAAGTCAGCTGGTACTTTATGGGCTGCTAGCAAGGCTACGGTCAGGGGCTGTGCCAAGGGCTAACTCAGAAGCAAGGAACGTATACAATACCAGCATCTTTCCTAACTGGAGGCTCAAGTCCTTTGCCTTGAGAGAGGACTGACCTCTGGCAACCGAGTCAACATGACCCAGTGACTCAGGCTCATACAGGAGGAAATCCGTCACATGTTATTTGAAACAGTGAGGCAGATGTGGAGAACCTCAATGGCCAGAATTTATGGATGGGGAGACAAAAATAATAAATTCCTTTACTCGCTTGCCTCGACAACCTAGCAAATCGAATAATACCTGAAGTAATGGATACCCAAGGGTGCACTCAGACCACCCTTTGTGGTATAGCCCAGATATTTTCAGACTCCTATTGCTGCCCTCATGCAGTGGCCCCACCAATAGAACATGAACTAGACATCCCCCTCCTGGAAGAGGTGCCTCTCCAGAGACACTCCCAGGCTGAGTCCCAACTATTGGACCTATCGCTCTCGATAGAGGAGGTTGGAGCACCTATATCAGCTGTGGCATCTGGAAAAGACCCCAGGCCCTGAGGGGTTGCCCACAGAATACTACTCCATACTCAGGGACATCCTAACACCACGACTTCATGCTTTATACCAAGAAGCTGGCAAGAATGGTGCCTTCCCCTCCAAGATAGTCATAGACACAATCACAGTTATTCTGAAAACACATCCCCCATTGGCCTCCAGCACCGACTTCCCTCCGATCTCACTCATTAATACTGAGATGAAGATATATGCCACGATTCTGGCCTCCCACCTAAAGCAGGTAAATAAAACACTCATTCACCCAGACTAGTGCAGTTTTATGCCCCATAGATGTACGAGATACAACCGTCGAAGGCTCCACGTTACTCTAGTCCACCGTCACCTCCTATCACCCAGCCTGGCTGACTGTTGATAGATTTTGAAAAGGCCATTGGCACGGTGGACTGGGAGTATTTAGAGCGAGTCCAGTTGAGATCAGGCTTGTCTGCGTGCTCCATTCTAATTCTACAGCCCGAGTCCAGGTCAATGGAGTCCTATCAGACGCCTTCCCCATTAGGCGAGGGACATGGCAGGGCTGACCCCTGTCTTCCCTTCTTTTCGCCCTGGCAATCTAACCTCTGCCTCAATTTATCAGATGCGACATCTAGATATTGGGCTGGTGTTGGGAGGACACTAGAGAAGACCGCATTGTGCTTTATACAGACAATGGCCTATTATACCTGTCTGACCCCATGACAACAGCACCCACTCTCTCTGGGTCCTCCAACTCTTTGGCAAAGCATCATGTTTACAGGTAAACCTAGCCAAATCAGTTTTGATACAGCTGATCAAGTCCCTTCAGTATGTAGCATGGCAATATGAAATTACTATCTGTCATCTAAGTTTCCAATACATAAGGATATTGGTTGCAATCCTTCCAGAGCTTACCCGGTCCCTCAACATTAACCCCTTGACCAGAAAGGCAAAGGAAGACCTCCTCTGCTGGCAATCCCTCCCATTGAATAAAATGGGGGAGGATAGCCCTATATAAAATGATGATCCTTCCTAGATTCTTATATGTCTTTCAGAACCTCCCGATCCACTTCCAGCATCACTGGTTCCAGACTCTGGATAGAATTGCCACTACATATTTTTGGAGCAACTCTTGGTCTCATTTGGCTCTAGCTCACTGTCAACATGCTCCCTACTATGTGGGCAAGGGGGCAACCAAACTTTACTTTTATTACTAGTTGCCCAACTTCTAGTGATCAATGACTGGTTCTGTGAGGGCTGGACTGACCCGGCTTATCAGTTAAAGCTCACATTCCTATGGTTTTCTTGCATTATGGCAATCCTATATGCCTCCCAATACCTATCACCCTTCCAGTGTTGACTCAGATAATCTTTCTGGCTTGGAGAGCCGCTCTCGGACAAACACATTCCAGACCCCGCTGTGGCACTGCACCTGGTTGAGGGAAGTACTACAACGGAGACTTTTCAGAAATGGGACCTCATTGGGATCACACAATTAGGGGGTATATGGTCTGGGTCCCATGTACATTCCTTTCAGGAACTTCAAGACACCTATTTCCTGCAATTCACACAGTTCGACACAACACACCATCTCAGGGAAGAACCCATTCCAGAGTTCATACCAATAGAGGCCAAAGTCCTAATGGATGCACTGGGGAAGGGAGAAATATCGCAGATCTACTGCACCCCTATTGTCACTGCCTCCACAAACCTAGAACACCTTAGAACGCATTGCAAGCAATGCTGGGGCCTATTGGGGGATAATGATTGGCGCAATGCCAATATGGCCTCTCGGGTCATAACCATATAATCCAGGTTATGCAGAGATGTCGTTTTAAAATGCCTCTAGGTACTGTTCACTTGTGTTCAACTCTGAAATGTAAGCTCTGCTCGCACATGCATTTTGAAAGGTAACAAGAGCTTAGGTAATATTTTATAAGTAACCACAGATATCTTCATGCTTTCAAATGTGCTTGTTTAATCAAACATATTTGTGAACTGGGAAATAGGTTAACATGTCAGTGTTGCATATCATAGCTAAACTAAAGTAAAAATAAGTAGTTACAATGAATTTTTATGATATTCGCCTAAGATTATTTTATAAAGGTGTCTTTCCTGTCTATAATCAGACCGGTCTCTGCTTCAGGTTTACATCATATACTGTGGCAGAGACCCCCGGATCATACGGGTAATTGTGGTAACACATATTCCATCTCCAGGAAGGGAGATTACCAACCTACACGTTTCAAAGGCTTCAGAACATAAAGGTTTTCCTATCACCTCAGCTTGCCAAAGAAGCTCGACAGAGATGGGATTGTTTTGTGATCTTCTGATGGACAGAGACAATTGGCTTTATGAGGAGTTTTGAAAAAGAGGGAGAAACATCTCCGTGAGAACTATAACTGCCATATTGGGTTCCAATATTGCTCCCCACCCTGAAGTACCTTTGACATTAAGATAGCTAGCTTAGACAAGAACTGTGCCACTGTGTGGCAAATCCTAGGTGTGAATAGTGTTAGAACTTAAATTTGATTAGTTTAAGCGTAATTGGTAATCATATCTTGATGATTTAAAAAAATAAACATTTTCCTCTTGGCGTGTAGGCTGGGGGGGCTTGTGTGAGAAAACAGGGCTGATTGCAGAGTCCCCCTAATTTTCTGCCCTCATTTTTCACTTTTTGCTGGTGTTTTCCTGACTCTTAAGGTGCCCTAGGTACTGCTAACCAGTCCCAGGCCCCATGCTCTGTGTGAAATGAGTATGCAAATTGGGTGAAATATAATTGGTTATGTCAACCTACCTATAAGTCCCTAGTATATGGTTGGACATGTAGGTTGATGGACCCCAGCATAGGTAGTGCACCCATAGGTGCATTGCTGAGGTGCCCAGAGTCATTTTAAAGGCAGGCCTGCCTTGCTAGATGCTTTTAAATTAAAGTTAAATGCAAATTTGACTTTGGAATTAAAAGTACTTCCAAAGTCTTAAACCACCTTATTTTTACATATGAGTCACTCATAAGGTATGCCCTATGTGCACCAAGAGTTGGGTGCCATGTAGCTATAAGCAGGGACCTTGGAAAACTTTTTTTATAAGCCCTGGTGAGTTAAAACAGCCAAATTAGTTTTTCCCTCACTGTATTGAATGGCCTCTGTAGGCTAAAATGGAGATATTTTATTTTAATTAACAAAGTCCCCTTAAGTGTCAGATACCTCGAGTTTGGTATCACATTAATTGTTATAATAAATCCCACAACTTATAATTGTTGGATTTAATATAACTAGTTCAGGTAAAGAGTTTTAAACTCTACCTGAAAAGTTGTCAACTTCAGCTCTGTAGTGCCCTTCTCTGATTGCCCAGCCTCTGGCAGCCTGGCCAGGCTGCCTTCATGAGTTGTGAAGTGGCCTGGGCTGAACACAAAGGAAAGTGCCTTGGGGAGGAGAACTACCTCAGCAGATGGGAAAGCAGGAAGGGGGAGGGCTGCCAAACTGGTGTTCAAAGGCAGGGAAGGACATTTGGAGTAGCCTAGCACCTCCCTCACATCCTGCAACCCCAGACAATTAGGTGCCCTCTTTATTGGATTAGGAGAGGGGTGTGTTTAAGTATTTTAGTCACACCAGTGGGTGGGCTCAGCCAGATGTAACCTCCTAAAATCAGTTTCAGCCATGATTGATTTTAGAAGAATATTGCTCCCTGGGATTGATTTTTGCCACACTTCCCAGGAAGTGGTCATCACAAGGGGAAGGACCCTGCATCTGATTGGAGAACCAGGACCCCACTGTTTTTCACCCAGGAGCAAGGATAACTATGGGAGAGCTGCAACCACACCTCAGATCCCTACCAGATCTCTACAAGGAAGAACATAATGAGAAGAAGGACTGCCCTGTTGGACCCCTGACCTGCACCTGGACACTGCACTCTGAAGGACTACACCAGCTGCACACTTGGGCTTCACCACAAGAAGGACTTTGCCTGGCTTCAACTAGTTTAAGGAGGGACTCCCTGTTTGCTACAGGTGAAAAATAGCTAACCAGAGTCCCCTGCATCAAATCCTGAAGAACTAACCAGCTGTCCACTGTCCAGTGGCCTTTTTGGAGTTTAAGCCAGGTGCATTCTGGGAGTTGTAGTCTGCACCGTCAAGGAACCTTGGGATGAGCTGTGGACTCCAATAGAACCTGAAAAGCCCTTCTGGAAGTAGATCCAGAAGTTTGGAGAACTTTTTGGAAAAAGCTTCATAAAGGGGCCAACCCACCATGGCAACTCTAGCCGGCTTGCCTCAACCTCGTCCCGGCCTGACTTGCAGGTTCATCCCGCTGAAGAATATCTCTGAAAAAGTGACTAAGTCTGAACGTAGAAAGTTGACTGGGATCTCCCAAGCAGTGTATCCGAAGATGCTCCAGGGACGTTGGATCAAGATTCAGGTTCGGCCCGGTCGAAGGATTTTCATCTCAAAAAAACTTTGACTTTGCCCTGGTCGATGGTGCGACCAGATGACCAGATTGGAGCTAGAAAACAGTAATTCTTAAAAAATTCATATCTCTGGTTCCCCTTATCCGATTTTAATCATTTTGGTGTCATTTTAAAGATAAAAATATAATCTAACTCTATAAATTGGTGCTGGATTTTTATTTTGTTATGTGTTTTACATATTTACTGTTTTGTGATTTTTAAATGCTTTACGCATTTGTCTCCTAAGTTAAGCCTCGTCACTGGTTGCAAAGCTATCAAGGGTCGAGCTGGGATTAATTTATTGATACCTAACTGGGTCTAAGTTGAGGTTAGTGGTCTATTGCTAAGTGTAGGTACTTACCTGCCCTTACCAGGAATCCATTTTCCAACAGTCACAATAGCTGTCTCTATATCTATGTTGGAAGGTGCTTTATCAGCTGGGGTTGCTAGGCACCCACCACTAGTAATAAGCCCACAAACACAGTATGAGGTCCAGTCAAGGTCTCAATAATTTAAACTCTTGCTCAACCCTTGATAGCTGGCAATGAGCAGGGAGGCTTAACATAGGAGACAGGTGTGTGTAGCTTTTAAAAACACCAATACATTAAAATAAATAAGACACAAACCACAATACAAAATCCAACACCAATTTACACAAATAGGATATATTTTTATGAGTAAAATGACACATAAATAAACAAAATCTAATGTAGGAAACCAGAGAATTTTATTTTTAAAGTTTAAAAGTAAAACTAGTGCTTAGAAGTAAATAGCTTTCAAGGGGTTCTAAAAGGTCACGCTGGACCGGGACAAAGTCAAGAGTTCCATCCACCCATAATATAACACTTTTACACTTACTTTCAGAAGTGTTTCTTGATACAGGAAAGTGGCCCACAGCACTAGCCAAGGGTCCAGAAGCTCTGGATTGGATCTTGGAGTCTGGGACTACAACTCCCACATTTCACCTGTCAATCCAAGTAAAATCCAGTTAAAACTAGTCAGCTGTAGTTGTCCTTGATGATGATGCTGTAGGTAGCCCTTCCAGCACTTTTCTACCTGTTCAACTCCTTATTCTTTAAGACAGGCAAAGTCATTCTGGGGTGAAGCCTTGTGAATGCAGCAGGTGAAGTCCTCCCTTGTGCATGCCAAAAGTTCAGTAGGACTTTTTCTTCAGTTGTTTCTTTTGGGTCTTTGGGGGTTCACAACACCAATCCAAGGTTCCAGAATCTCTTGAGTTGCTCCTTGAGATGTTGGGACTACAATTCTCACAATGCACTTGGCCAAATCCTTAAAAGTCCACTGAACGCTGTCCAGCTGGGCTCTTCTGGCAGGAATTGATGCAGGAGACTCTTAGTAGTTTTTTTTTTTTTATACCTATCACTTACAGAGTCCACTACTGATTCCTTTAGAAGCCAGGCAAACTCCTCTTTTGTGAAGTCCGGAGAGTGCAGCAGGTGCAGTCCTTGTGAGTTCAATTCTTTGGGATGCAGACTAGGGTTACAGAAGGGCTGCCCTTATTCTCCTTTTAGTTTCAGGCAAGGATCTGAGTTGCTGGGCATCAAGCAGGGGGTCACCATTGACCAATTGGGTGCAGGGTGACACCCAGAGGTATGACAATTCCCTCAAAATGTGTGGCATATTACGGTCCCAGAAAGCACTATTATCCTAAAACCGAAATTGTAGAAGCTCTCCGCTGGAGTTTAACATCTGGCTAAGCCATCCCCTGCTGTGTCTAAGTTTCCTTAACATTCCCCTTCCAGTCCCTCTAATAATCGAATTACTGGGGCTACCATGTGGCTGGCGTGCCAGAAAGTGGAGGTGAGCCTGTGTCCTGTCCTAATTGTCATTCTCTCCTTGAATAACAGTTTGGCTATCCAGCCCTCTTCCTGCCTTTTGCTCCGCAGCTTGCAGATCTCCATCCACCAGATGTTCCTTTGTCTCAATGCAGGCCCCTTCACACCTCATTGAAACAGCTTGGCTCAGTCTGGCGGAGGGTGGCTAATCAGAGAACAGCTGCTGGAAGGCTGGATTTTGGCTCATCAACAAAGCAAGTTCTATAATTCCTTTTCTGTGATAGTTACAATGAATCTAACATTGCCAAATTGTTGGATTTATTCTGTCATTTTAAGTCTTTAGATGATATTTATAGCCCATTCCTATCAATAGTTGTACTTTAATAAAGTATTCCCATGTTAGCCCATGGGGCTAATGCACTACAATAGGGAAAAACGAAATTGGCAGTATTTTATAATGTCCCTGCTTATAGTTAAAAGTCACCCTACCCCAGGGCACCTAAGGGAGACCTTAGGGGTAACTTATATGCAGACATAAGGTAGTGTAAGACTTTGGAAATACCTTAATTTCAAAGTAGAATGTTCATATAATTTACTTTTAAAAGCATCCTGCAAAGCAGGGCTGCCTTTAAAATGACAGCAGGCACCACTGCAGTGTACAATTAAGTGAATTAAATCTACTGGGCCTCTAAACCTACATGGCCTACCATATACTAGGGACTTACAGGTAGGTTGTACTGCCACTTGTAAAAACACCAAATTACCGTATACTTTTAATCAGAGCACAGAAACCACAGCACAATCCGAGTAAAAAAAATGGCAAAATGTTGGCAAAATGTTGGGGGACACTGCAAAAAGTCCTGGTTTCTCATAATCTGTATTCCAATATTCACTAAAAAAAACAAAGGCTACAGTGACTTCATCACTGGGTACAAATTTTACCCACTCAAAACCATAGAATTCAGCAGTTATAGTTATACTTATGTTAAGAAATTATATAACTGGTGGCCTAAAGTTACTTAACAGCACAAGTTATAGTTTCTTCAGATAAGTGAACCTAACTGTAATATTCCTATGACCTTTGTTTTTTCAGTGATTTGTACTGTTTTTTAACGTAAAGTAATATATGTTTACCGCATGTTAATACAACCACCGCTGCACAGGACCTATGGCCGTGCATGGCAAGGGTTTATTGCAGGTCCTAGCCAGTGGTAAGGCCCTACGGCCAACCCACCTGCATGCACCCACACTGTGCATGACCTTCGGCGATTTACAGTGGGTGATGGTGTGTAAGTGGGTGTATTTTCTTTTCATGGTGCTTCATATCTGTGGATTCTTACATCAGGGGCCACACTGAGTGATGTGCTGGATCAGCAGATTGGCCCAAAAAAATTGAGTGCTATTTCTTGCCCACTCATGTGTCCTTTGGAGTCAAGATACCTGTATCTTGACCCCTTATGGGTTTTCACACTTTATTTTTTCTTCCCCAAGGCAAGCAACAAACAAAAAACTTTCCTTTCAGGTTCTGGCCAGCCAATCAGGGCCTTGCTTGTCTTCTGGATTCACAGATCTCCAGCTGGTTGACCTGCAAAGAATCTGCGTCACTAGGTATCTACATTTGTTACCATAAAAACTCCAAAACTACTGAACAGATTTACACTCTATTACAAAAAGGACTTTTTCTAGACCAAGATCTAGCTTTCTGCCAAATTTGGTGTAATTCTGTTCAGAGACTCAGGATGTAGCTTTGTCTAAAAATTGCAAAATGACCATGCTTATATGGGGAAAAAGTGTTTTGGGCACTTCCTTTTTCTTGGCTCCTGCTTGGCGAACCACCCCAAAACTTTCCACACACTAGCTAAAGTTAGTGGCACTTTTGAAAATGTTGTGAAGATTCGTGAAACAGCATCAAGTTATTAGAAAAACAAAAAATGTTAATCTATGAGAAAAGTTGGTGCTCACTATGGCTAAATACTGGCTATTGTCAATAGGTAATATATACTCTCTGAGTGGATCTGTTAGTGGGTGCATGAGTCTCTGCGTGGGCCTCTGCGTGGCTGGAAGAGAGTCTCTGTGAGTGAATATCTTTTTTTTTTGTGATATTCGTGAAATCATTGCGACGTTACATGGGGGGCCGCACTGAGCATCGCAACGTATTCACAAATATCACACTTGGTGAGAAAAACCTCTTTTTTATGTTCTCTGCCCATGGTGTGTCCCAGAAATATCCCTATATCCCACCCCTGAGGTTGGCTACATCCAACCTCACCCCTTCTGCCAGTTTTTCTCATTTGTTTTTAGGCCTGGAGACTGTGCCTGTACATTAAAATGGTGACTGCAATGTTCTGCTCAAGTTGTGGCCAGCCAATCACTGCACGCCTGTTTGCACACACGTTTGCAAATCATTGTGAATTTGTTGTGAAGTATTTGTGCTTCTAGATATACAGTTTTGGATTTCCTTTAATATCTAAAAAATGGATTTACACCAAATAACAAATGGTGTGCTTTCTGGACCAAAAGCTTCCTTTCTGCCAAATTTGGTGTAATTCTGTACAGCAGTTTGGGCTGTAGGAGTGTCTAAAATCTCTATGGGAATTAACATTGGAAATGCACTTTTCTTGACCCCCCATTTTCTCAGCCCCCACTTGATATATCAGCTCAAAACTTTCCATGCGTAACAAGACCCAATTTGATTTTTTGGGGAAAATTTCATGAAGATTCATCAAACCGCATCAAAGATATGGCCAAGTCTACTACAAATAGGCCCTAACTATGACTACCTACTGGGGCTACTGCCACTAGGTTATTATTATTATTATAATATATATGTATATATATATAAGGTTTAACATTAGTTATAATTAGAGAAACTTCAAATAAACTTCATTTATTATTTCAGCACAAAGCCGACTTATTCTACACAAAACATACAAATTCAGAAGTAATAGTTATAACTTGTAGCCCTCTCAAAACTTACTATAACTTCAACACCTATGTACACAGTGTTGTGAAGGCGCTGTTCAGACTACATTAACTATAACTCAGGACTCTATCATGCACACTCTTCTCATAAATGATGTCATTTTAGATAGTAGAAGTGTTGCTATAAATGTTATTATTTAACACGCATAAGTGATGAGAAATGAAAGGGTATAAGTACTGCATAGGAAAGGCATGAGTTATAGTTAATGTAGTCTGGCTAGTGAGTTCACATCATTTTGCAAGAGCTTTAACCAATAATGTTCTGTTTTGTCATCGTCATGTACTGCTGTATGCCACGAAGGTACTGCAGTATATGGCGGTCCAATATATCACTAAGTTTTTGTCCTTTATTATTTAAAAACAACTGAAGAAATTCAGATCAAATAACAAAAAGCACTGTTTCCACAACATAATCTATATTCCTGCCACATTTAATGTACCCTTCAGTTTTTTTTTTTGCTACATAAACTGAATGGACGCGCTTCAATCCTGCCAGGTCTTGGTCAAATGAAACAATGATCCACAGAAATTCATTTAAATACTACGCAGTACAAATAGACAACTGATTTGACCCTGTAAAGAAAAGTTGGGACTCAAGCCCCCAACGTACCTAGATGTGGTGTCCGACTATACCCTACATGCTTTTGTAGGATGGTAGCACTCACATTTGATTCACTACCTCCTTCTGTGCCCTCTTTAATTGAACCCAATTATGGTCATAATCAACAGAAGTTTGTCACAAGAGACATGAGGAAGAAGACTGAAAGAGTAAAAATGGAGCATTTTATTCTTTTATATAGACTCTACATGAGCAATTTCCTCCCAACATGACAAGAGACTTTTGTCACATCAGTATGCACCTGGTGTTTTTACGTTGACCGACTTGTTGGTTAGAGCACGAGTTGAAAAAGTTAAATTGTGTACTTGCTTCTTACTTGGAGAGAGGCCCCTTGTGTCCTTACAGTAAATACAAGCATTTGCAAAGCAGTTGGTCTCACAATTGCGAGAGTTAGAGCCCTTGGCGTAGTAAATGACAATGGCCCTCATTATGACATTGGCAGTAAATCCTGCTTACTGCCACACTGACAGGCGCAAACTTACAGCCGCACTGGCGAATATCCGTTCACCATATTATGACACACATACACCAATCCGACAGAATGCAGCCACAACACCAAATCTGACAGACCAAAGGTCAGTAATTAAGTGGTGGTCCCAAAACCCATACCGTTATGCCAACAAAACAACGTCCATCACATTATGACCCACAAATCACTACGGCGGACATTGAAGGGCGGTAAACCATTGGCGGTACATACCGCCACGCTCAGAATGGAAACCCATATACAAAACAATACTACATTGGACAATACCAAATACACACACTTGACATTCATACACACACCACACCCACACACCCACACCACTATAAAACACATACCCACATTACCCACAACCCCTAATGAACAACAATTGCCACCAGAAGACTGAGAAGAAGAGCACAGAGACAACTAGACACACATACCACATACATCCATACACCCCTCACACACTCCACATCACACACTCCACCACATTACCCAACACACCCTCACCAACACACATCACACAACACCCATGGCAACACAACGGCACCCCCATTTCACTGAGGAGGAGTTAAGGCTCATGATGGATGAAATTGTCAGGGTAGAGCCACAGCTCTTTGGAGCACATGCACAGCCAATATCTATAGCAAGGAAGATGGCGCTATGGCGGAGAATCGTGGACAGGGTCAATGCTGTGGGACAGCACCCAAGAACAAGGGACAACATCAGGAAGAGGTGGAACGACCTATGGGGGAAGGTACGTTCCATAGCAGCAAGACACCAGCTCGCCATACAGAGGACTGACAGTGGACCCCCACCTCCTCCCACATAGCTCACAGCATGGGAGGAGCAAGTCTTGGCATTACTGCATCCTGAGGGACTCACTGAACACTGGTAAGTCAACATTTAACAATTATCACCCATCATACCTGCATGCCATCACACACCCTTACCATCACTCCCATCACTCCACCACATCCCACACACTCCATCAACACATCTCACTAATCCCAATGCGAGGCCCTACATGCTGTATGAATGCATGGACATCTCTCCCAATCCTGCATGGACACCCATCATTAAAGCATGCACAGCATAGAAAAACTAATAATCCCACCATACACCAACATGCACAAGCCAAAGCTGGCAGGGTAACACTAACCATATAGGGGAAGCTATGGAAGTACAAATGTCATACACTTGAAGCATAATACATCATTTACATCCCCACAGGTACCCCAGCCCATGTCATTGGAGAGGAGGTGCCACCACTATCCAGTCTCCCAACAGAAGACGCCCCCAGTAATGACAGTATCTCTGGACTTCTGGATCTGGATGACCTACCTGGCCCACCAGGGACCACTGGACAGTTGGTCATTCAAGCCCACTCACAGACCACCACAGAGCCTTCCCCAAGAGGAACCAACACCACAGCACCCATTCAGCGTACCCAAGCCTCTAACCCCAGGACGCGTCAATCAGCAGTGTGTTCACCTGTACAGGGATCCCAGGCCACACCTGGCCCAAATGACAATCAGGGACCTGGGGTCAGTGTAAGTGGCACACCATTCAGGGGACACATGCACAGGCCAACAGGGACACTGGGAGGACTGCTGTGCACCAGGGGGAGGATAGGCCCAGGGTACCGACTCTCTTTGTGGCATTCACTGAGATCCTGGGAGCCTACGAACATTCCCAGGACACAAAGGGCCAGATCCTAGACAACGTGCAGGAGAACAGGTGGCTGCAGGAGGGACAGTATCAGGGGATCAGGGAGGACTTGCAGGCCAACAACACCACCCTGATCTCCATAGCAGGGGTGCTGGCAGACATGGTCAACATCATGAGGGAGGCAGTCTCACACCAGCGGGCCCCTGCCACTGGCCAGTCATCTGAACAGCCCTCCACTTCTGCTGCCGCTAGTGGCCAGGAGGCCTCGCCACAGGACCAACAGGCCACCAGCATCCCTCCCCCTGCAGAAGGTGAACCACCCCACAAACGTTCCCTGTGAACCAGACAGAAGCCAGAGACACTTGCCAAGACCACCGCCAGGAAATGAGACTATCCTGACTGTCCCCCTTGTGTCCCAATCAGTCACCTTGTCCACCTTGAACTGCCATTGCTGACCCACCTATGTCCCCATGGACAATGCACCTGTGCTACAAACAGACTGTAACAATACCCTGGACTTTCCTCCATCATCACCCCATTCCATTGCACTTTCCCCTCTATATTTAAGCACACCAATAAACACCCTTGGATAAAACTCGACTACTAGTATTTCATGTATCGCAAATTTGAATTGATTGAAACAGCTACAACCATTGCAAATGAACTGTACATAGTGTGAGCATAGAATGCATGACCTGTTGCTTGCTGTTGTGATCACATTAGGACATTGTTATCATATCACCAATAACTGTAAAATGAATATCCAGGTAACAGTAAGTAGGGGAAAGAAGTGGGTAATGCCAGCATGCTAATGGCACACAGAATACACCAATAGTCCTAGAAATGTGAAGTTGCACTGCCTCACCTGTGTGTCATTGGAAGTACTGACGTATCACTAATGTTCTGTTGTCCACATTCTCATCTTCTGCCTCCTCATCCTCACTGTCCTCAGGGTCCACTGCTGTCACAGTGGCATCTTCAGCCTCCTCCTCCTGCAGAAAAGGTACATGGCTTCTGAGGGCCACGTTGTGCAAAATGCAGCATGCCACTACTATCTGGCAGACCTTCGTGGGTGAGTAGCACACGGATCAACCTGTCGGATGGAGGCACCTGATACTGGCCTTCAGGAGGCCGAAGGTTCCCTAAATTATCCTTCAGGTTCACCCATGTGCCTCATTATAACATTCTTCTGCCCTTGTCCTGGCATTCCTCACAGGGGTCTGCATCCACAATAGGTTTGCGTAACCAGAGTCACCTTCAAATATTGAGTGACAACATTTAGTCACACACTATCCTATTTGGCCAACAGCATAGGCATACACCAACATACACTGGGTGGGGACCAAGGCACACCTATTAGCCACACCCTGTGCCTCTGGAGTTGGGACATCACATTTGGGATGATGCTATTCCTTAGGACAAAGGCATCATGCACCGACTCAGGATGCTTAGCATTGACGTGGGAGATGTACTAGTCCGCCAGGCCCACCTTCTGCACATTCATGGAGTGTAAACTCTATTGATTCCTGTACACCTGTTCATTTTGTCGGGGGGGGACAAACGCAATATGTGTTATGTCAATCGCCCCAATTATATTGGGGATATGTCCCATTGCATAAAACCCGGCCTTCACAGTGGCAAATTCTCCACCTGGGGAAAAGCAATGTAGCTGCACACGTGTTTTATCAGGGCAGACAAGACTCTTGCCAGCACTATTGAGAACATTGGCTGTGACATTCCTCCTGCCAAGCCCACTGTTACTTGGAAAGAACCATAGCTGAGAATAGGTCAGGTTTCAATTGGGGACACAGCTCTGTGATTATGGCCCTGTGCAGTCTATAGGTGAGTATAATGTGCCTGTTCTCCTGTGTAGCCAAGTCCCCCAGGTGACTGTACATGGGGGTATGTCTCCATCTCCTATTCATCCACAGTGGTAGGTATCTAAGGGACACAAGAGTGAGTAGGCTGTCACAATTTGAACAACTATCCCACAACAGCAGTCAACATTGTGCAATCATGTTTTGGGACAGTGTAATTTAAAAGTATGTGCCTATATATCCTGTGATGCAGAAATTATCGATAGGCCCTTTCACCCCACCTGAAATGGCAACCGCCTGTCCTGTGTGGAGGGACAGGTGAAAGTGAGGTAATGCCGCCGACATTGTTCGCCGTGGCAGTAGGTGGCCGTGAACCGCCATGCAATTTCTCATTGGTTTATATTTGGCCCCATGGTGTACAGTGGCCAAGGTGGATCTACGCCTGCGGTGACGGTATGCTCCGCCGAGGACGTGACCGCCATTTTATTTCACATTCCTCACTTGTATCTTGCCCTTCAATTGGAGAGGACCTACACTACATGTGCTGCTGTGACGTGTGTCTGGAACGTACCATGGCCCATGAGACCGGGGAAAGGGCCCCAGCCTTCATTTTGGAGGAGTTGGAGGGACTGGTGGGTGGGGTTCTACCCCAGTACGGACAGCTGTATGGGCCTCCAGACCAACAGGTGAGTACAATGTGGACACAATGCATGTGGCCTGAATGCATGGAGTTGTGTGTGAAGGCATTGTGTAAGGTGGGGTGGATTTCCTCTTGGCGGTATACATGGTGTGCGGTGGTCTATGTGTGTGCTACTGGTGATAGAAACAGGTATGGTGGGCCATTTGTGACAGGCTGGACTGTTTGCCTAATGGTGTTCTCCTGTCTGTATTGCCTCTGCAGGTCAACACCCATCAAAAGAAGGGAATATGGTGTGTCATCACCATGGACATGCGGACCCTGGGGGTCTATGGCAGGCGGAGCACCCACTGTCGGAAACAGTGGGAGGACCTGAGACGCTGGGCATGGAAGACCACGGAGGCCCAGCTGGGGATGGCCTCCCAACGGGGAAGGCATGCCCATTGGACCCTGACCCGCCTGATGGACCCCATACTGGCATTGGCCTACCCAGAGCTGGATGGGCACTTGAGGGCATCACAGCAGCCACAAGGGGGTAAGTACAGTGTCTATCATTACAACTTATGGCTGGTGGGGTGGTATCCAGATAGTGGTTGTGTGTTAGTGTGTGCCCCTAAGGCCAGGCCAGACATTGCAGCGTAGGACCTCAGGAGGCTAAGGGTTAAATGGAAAATACTGGTTGCCTAGCTTGTTAGTATTCACTTCTAGGCAGGGCTTTGTGGGTCCCAGGTGTTCTGCAGTTGGCGGTGTGTGCCTCTCCTCATGCCTTGGTGACTAGCCATTTCACTGGTAGTGCAATGCATAGTGCGTAGGCCTATTCTCTGTGTGTGAGGGTGCTGTGTACGCCAACGGTGGTGTTGGTGCAGTTATTCACCCAGTGTATCCTTTGTCTCTCTCCCCCCTTTCTTGTTTTGTCATCGTGTCCTTATGTGCATTAGCATCATCTGGCAGAGGAGCAGAGGCACCGGAGATAGAGGGAGATGCATCCCCCAAGACCCTAGAGGCAGAGTCCACTGACGCCGAGGGAACTATTGGGACGGAGGGTGAGGGGAGCACCACGGCGGAGACTGGAGGGGGCAACACACACTCAGATAAGTCCTCCAAAGGGAGCTCCCTGGTGGTGGAGGACACCTCTGTGACCACCCCAGCTGCAGGTACAGCCTTCACCCCCGTACCAGCATCGCCGTTCCCCAAGGAGCACTGCTGCCCTAAGTGAGTAGGCTATTGACCTCCTGAGATCCATCTCTGTAAGGCAATCAACCATTGTGAATGCCATCCAGGGGATGGCATCCCAGATGCAGCAATGCAATGCATTCCTGGAGGGCATTCTTGGTGGATTGGCGGCCCAACAGAGATCGATTCAGGCTCTGGCCTCCTTTCTGATGGCAGCCATTGTCACTGTTTCAACTGTCCCCCTTCCAACTTCCACTTCCCAGTCCCATTCTCCTCAACCTCAACCCATTCCAAGCTCACATGCAGACGAGCATGCACACAAGACAACACACAAGAGTGGCACAGGCAAACACAAGCACCACACTTCATCCCACAGGCACCCACACAAACACCATACAGTTGCAGACACAACAACATCGACTGCCTCCACTGTCTCCACCTCCTCCTCCACCTCCCACACAGTCACGTTCACACTCACACCTGCATGCACTACATCAATATCCACTACCAGCATCATCACCACACCAAGCAGAACACACACCTTACTGGCAGACACCTCCACAACATCCATGCACACGTCCCCTGTGTCCTCTTCCACCGTGTCTGTCCCCCCTCCTAAAGGACACAAATGGAAGCACTCAGATACTCAACAGCCATCCACCTCACAACAGCATACATCTCCATGCACCTGCACCCAAATCCAGCAGACATACTCCTCCAACAATCACTCTTTCATCACCTGCTTCTATTCCTCCTCCCTCCTCCCTCCTCCCACCCCAACACCCCTAAAAAGCTTTTCCTTTCCCAGATTGACCTCTTCCCTACCCCTCCGCCCCGTCCTGCACGTATGGGCAGGTTACCAAGGACACAGCCCAGCACCTCAGCCAAACAGTCCACAGGGACGGTGGTAGCACCACCTACTCGTAGTGGTAGGGATACCAGACCAACAACACTGAAGGGGAAGGTGCCAGCATCACCTGGGATGAAAGGAAAGAGTCCAGCACCAGCTGTTAGGAAGGGGAAGGAGCCTGCACCACCTGGGATGAAAGGGAAGAGTTCAGCACGAGCTATGAGGAAGGTGAAGGAGCTTGCACCACCAGGCAGAGTGGGGAAGAGCCCATCTACCCCTACCAGGAAGGGTAAGTGATCCCCAACCCATGACCAGGATGACAAGAGACACTCTAGGCCAGCAGAAGCTGTCAGGCAAACACCGCCACCACCAGCAGCTGTCATGGGGCCCCCACCAACAGCCGTGGATGTGCAGCCATCAGTGAGTGCAGGGGCTGCCCAGGGGCCTCCACCAAACACCACCAGAATGCAGCCATCAGTGAGTGCAGGGGCTGCCCAGGAGCCTCCCCACAACCACCACCAGCATGCAGCCATCACCGCCAGCCGATGTCATGTGTCCACCCTCCAGGGGCTGCTGTGTGGGCTGCCCCCTCCAGAATCAGTGGGAAAGACACCCACCCCAGAGACTGTTCCCACATCCGGCTGAGGTGACCACCCCTCCCCCTGAGGTGCCTGCCTATTTGCAAACTGATGCCCTGCAGTGTACTATCCGGATGTGGTCAGGACTCGAGTTGGGCCTTAGACTGTGCCCTGTGGCCAAGTGGGCCCTTTGAACATTGGACTGGGCAGTGTCCCTTTGTGTACATGTGTACATATCTGTTTCTTTGACAAATCAAATTATTCATTTAGAATTTGATCTGATTACAATCACTTTTGTCAATTCCTATTGTCCTTGCATTATTCTGCCGTTTTTCTGGGACACATTGATTTTCGTGAGCAGCTGGTTGCCTGTATGGTGTGTGTGTGGATGGTGTGTGTGGTGCGTGTGTGTGTGTCACTCTCATTTTCCTAACACCCTCCCTTTTGTGCTAGGCGGATGTACTCACCGTTGTGGGCTTCGTCGACATTGGTGTTCCATGTGGAACATAACGTAGCACATCATTGGGAATACATGCAGTTTGGGTTCCATTGTGGCGTGGTTCTCCCTGTGTCTCCAATGGTGAGTCCTTTCACTTCTGAGCTCTGTTTCTGCCAGGCTTTGGTTGGCGTTGGTACCACCCTGGAAAAAGTGGAGGTTTCGTGAGTCTTAATATGGTGTGGGGTACTTTGTCTCCCGCCTGGCTGTTGGCGGCTTATGCCATGGTGTTTGTTATTTCCGCAGTGGTGGTTGGTGTGGTACATTGGCTGTCTACAGGAGGTATCACCACCATGGTCATAATTTGGTGATAGTTACCACCAGCCTGTTGGCGGTATTACCACAACTTTATCACCCACTGCCAGGGTCGTAATGAGGGTCTTAATCTTTAAAAATTCATATCTCCGGTTCCCTTTTTGGATTTATGTAATTTTAGTGTCATTTTAAGGATAAAAATGTAATCTATTGTTATGAATTGGTGTTAAATTTGTATTGTGTTTTGTGTTTTACTTATTTACTGTTTTGTGATTATTAAATGCTTTACATACCTGTCTCCTAAATTAAGCCCAACTGCTCATTGCCAAGCTACCAAGGGTTGAATGGGATTCATTTATTGAGACCCTGACTGGACTTAGTGGGTGTTTATCACCTATTTCTAAGTGTAGGAATTTACCTGCTGTTACCAATAATCCACTTTCCAACAATCTTTAATCTCACTGCTCTAACACACATCTTCTCTCTCAGGAACCGAATGCATGGAGAAATGACACTAGAAGTGACCACTCATCAAAGTGCTAAAAATCAATTTAAAATGTAGTCCCAGGAACAGCAATGGGACCTGTGGATGAATAGTAATATTTGGTGCCTGCTCTCTGGGAGGCTAAACACACTAAGAGGCATGACGCATGAATGCCATGGATGAATAGAGATAAAGATTTGAAGAATGATGGTGGGCCAGCAAATGGAAATCCTATGGGTGGGCTCCAAGCCCTTTTCTAACTACAACAGCATCTCACTAGCAATATGCATGCGCTAAAGCATGCAATCACAGGCTCAACTCTAACAAATGGGCCTTCTCTGAAAGGGAGCCCAACAGAATTTTTATTTAATTGCACATTAATTCCCTTGCCGACCTTAATTTGCTGACATACGAGAAAGAGATACTCTTTACATTCTTTAAAATTGTGAAGATTTCTTTGTTGTCTTGCATAATTTATGAAGCACCTAAGCTTTAGGTGGGAGATACCTATACAATAATTCAGCACATTCCATACGAATGTGCATGCTAGGAACTTAGCTTACCTGAGTTAGATATACATTTCATGTAGAGTTGCCAGCTGACCGTTTCCCTACCAGCACCACCGGTAGTTTAATGTCTCGGTCTGTCCAAAAATAAGCAACATTTCTGAAAGTTGGTATTTTTAACCTCTACTTCAAAGAGGAAATATAACTCAGAAACACTTTTAAATGTGTTCTAGAGCAATCAATTAAGTAAACAAAGCCATGTTACAAATTAATACAAACAATTTTGTTTACAGTACTAGACAAAATAAAGACATTTTGGGCTTCAAAAATCAGGAGGCTCCAGTCTGAATCGGAACTTTTGGCATTTATGTGTAGGCTATCATACAAAAGAGCCAGCGCATACAGAGCCTTTGTGAAGATTAATATACAAACAGATTTTCCATGTGTACACGCTGTAATGTACTGAATTTGTCTATGGTGTATCAAGTTTCTACCCTTGTTTACCGTTTACCTTTTCAGGCTGTTAACCTTTCTGTGGGCAAGAATGAAGGCAAGAGCATTTTCCTAACAGTTTTAGCTAGAACTCTATCAAATCCTGACTTGTTCCCACATGATATGCTCCCTGAGTGCACCACTTCATGGATAGTGTGCCCTGTTGTTTTGCTCCCTCCAGAAATATTTTAATATTAACAAAAGTATTTAAGTGACTTTTAATTTGTGACTAATTTTTATCTCTAGGTCTAAATAAACCCAAGTGATCAACGAATAATAGAGTACTTGGTTATTTATGTATATAAAGTTGACAAGACAACTCACCTAAAAAGGTTTATAATTAGAGATGGTTTGTCCTGATGAAAGCCCATTGCACCTATTTGGACATTAAATAGGGCTGAACATTGACAACCTTCCCAATAAGGACTGAATAATTACCCTATCCTTTTTTCATTCTACTGAATGGAGAGCTTTTAATAAAGGGTACTTGGACCACCAGGAGTTAGTTTTACTCTTTTTCTTGTCCTCTTTTCATTATTAATTTACCATCCCACACCAGATAGTTGGGTACCCTGTTCTTTGTAGCATCCTCAAGAGCTCCATGATCAGTTAGGGTAGAAGCCCACACTGATGATGAAGCATGTTATCCATGGGTAGGTGAGAGCATTCATCCTTTAAGGACTACATAATATGTTCAACCAACATGGTGGGATTTCTTACTTTTCAGCATGGGACGTTTGAGACACTATCACAGTTGTCATTTGAATCTTTCCTTTTCCCTTCGGGTATCATTGTTAGTACCATTCAAAGATACTGTCATAGACAGTGTAAAATAGCCTGATTGAAAGGTGAGCTGGCATATTTTTGGTTCACAATTGGGAAAGATGTATCTCTTCCAGGAGTTATATAGGTCATAAACTAATAGGCCTCTACATGCACAAATTGTCTTGCTTTCAGAGGTTCAGTAAACCCAGGAAATATCAGAGTTATTTTTTAAAAGCATGTATTCCCAAATGATGGATGAAAATGTGGGCAGTTTCATCTCAAAAGTAGTACAATTGTAGGAGAAGCTCTGACAGTGATCTTCCCTAGAGGAAAATCCTAGAGCCATGAGGAACATCTGCGCATGCAATAGAATGGTTACATCAGAATACTTCCTACTACACCAAGATCATCAATAAGACATCCAATAGAAGTAGAAAGCTTTTCTCAGAAATAAAGCCAATGCCTGGCCCACCATCAACATTTCTTTACAGACATAATAGATCGAAAGTAAACAATACATCAACACCATGGAAGACCCAGGCATGTTCCCAATAATACAGCTCGACAACAGACACAAATGGACATACTTTGATCAACAATCATCTGAGATCCTCTCACATCCCTACATAGGTAATAAAGGACGTCTCTAGAGACATGTTCAAATCCCTAATCAGTATGTTATACAAATTTGTAGACCAATGGCAACCATCAGAATAATATATGGCTTGGTCTCAGCTGTGAAACTTAAAGAATTCCCTACTTAGCTTGTCCGCATCCCCAGCTTCCTTGAATTCTACATTGACACACACTTTAACTTCAGAACAAACATAACAAAAACTAAACCTACCTGACACTAACTCCTTGTATTCTTGCAGTGAAGCCCTTTATCCCTGAAGTTGACTTCAGAACAACCATGTATGCCCTGTTGCCTTCATATCTTTTTGGATGCACTGTGATGCCAGTGTCGAAGATTTTCCTGCATGCTACTACCTCACTAATGAATGACTTTGTTAAAATCTCACTCATTTTCAAAAATATCTGTTGGCTTCCACTACCAGCCTGTATCAAAATAATGTTGCCTCAAAAACAAGTCCATCTACTCAAGAACCTCTACTTGCCAGGCACCCATGAAAAATCTATCTGATGTGCAACATTACACCAGTAGCAGCAATATTATGTGGGTTGAGTCAAGAAAATACAAGAGAGATGCAAGACATTAGGCTTTTTTTTGCTACCCCTAAGGATCTCCAGCAATGTTAAATGGTAGCTATGTCAGTAATGCTTAATCTTTCAGACCTGGGTGGCCTGCTACTCAAAGTGACTTAAAAGAGTTTCAAAATGGGAAAATCAAGGGAAATCTGTAGTGTTGTGTTTTGTAGAATTACGTAAAGCTGTTGCGTATTACTGTGGAAAATGTACATATTCAACATTTATACATATCAAATTTAGCAGAAAATAAATAAAACACATTACCATGAGAGGTGGGGAGCCTAGGTGGAGTATGGCACTAAAATTACTCTATTCATTACAATCTCCATTGATTATCAGTGTTAACAAAACAAACACATAATGATAAATTAACTTTAAATGGTACAATGATTATACATTCTATAATGTCTGACTGGGCTGGTGGTATACACTTTCTTTGGCAGTATATTCCTGCCCCTTTCTGTTTGGGATAAGGAAACATTCTCCTATAAGGTGTGTTTGGGCTATCTAGGAGTTTGCTGGTGTGGTGAACTCTGGGCACAATATAGGTCACAGAATAGTCAAGTAGATAACACATGCAGCAGCTTTGTAATTGCTTACTGCAGTTTCAAGTAGCAACTCAAATGTTTTCAATTTTCAAAGTGATCACAACCATTGTAATCATATACAGATTTAGGGGCATATTTAAGAGCCTCTGGCACTATCTACTGACACATTGGCATTATTTGTTTTGACGCTAATGTTTCATTAGATGGCCAAGATCCCTGCTCCATATTTGCAAAGTGGCACAATGAATGCATTATGCCACTTTGTAACCCTTTGCGCTACATTATGCGTGAGCCAGGCATAATGTATGCAAAGGGGGCGTTCCCCCGTTACGGTGGGCCGAATAAATGGTGCAAGGAAATCTAAGTGATTTCCTTGCATCACTTTTTTCGTCACTTTTAATGTCTGCTCAAAGCAGATGTTAAAAGGGGGCATACCATTGAATACAATGGGCCCCTATGTACTCTGCAGGAGTAGGAGCAATATTTTGTCACCACTCCTGCAGAGTACATTAATAGCAATATAAAAATAATGCTATTGCTCCTACCCTGCGCCATGGTGTGTTGTATCTTAGATACGTGCACACATGGTGGCAGTAGTTGGGCGCAATGGGCACAAGGAAAGTAGCGCTGTACTGGGTGCAGCGCCACTTTCCTTAAATCTGCCCCTAAGTTTGAAGCTCTTTTCTGCTCTGCAAGGAGTACAATGAGCCATGTGAATTTGCCCGGTAGGAGGGAGTACTTAGGGCTGCGGTGAGACAGTGCCTTAGATCAAACAGTTTATATGGTAGTCCGAGGGAATGATAACTGAGTTCAATCAGCGTTGCTGTTGAAAGCCTCTTGCTACTGAGGGTGTTGTGCTCATCGAAAAAGGAAAGTCAATGGCAATATATTGTCTCAAATTACAGTCTTAACTTTTTTGAGTCCAGTGGAGTGTAACATCATTGTTTCCTGTTCACAAGATATTGAGCCAAACCATTTTTGAGGCGTCTGTAAATTGTTATAGATCTGGGCATCTGCATTGCAGAATAACCTCCATTGAATAGGAGGTCTGAACATCTAGCACAGGGAGTACATGATGATTCGTTGTTGGTAGAATTGGCTTGAGGACTGCCCAGTGCCCACTGAAGACTGACTCTCAGAAATCAGGAAAGCTCACATCAGCAGGTCTTGTGCCATGTTGTGGGGACTGCTGCTCTATCATGCTGCTCTTGACCAATCCTAAAAGGGATTGGTAGATTACTTCCATCCCCCTGTGAAAGGTTACTCCACTTCAAATGCTTGCACCAATCAACTTCTAGCTTAGTATTTGGTTCACCTGGTGTGCAGAATTTCAGAATGCTCAGAGTGCTGCTGTCTCTGACATGAAGTAGCAATATTAGGAGCAGGGTAGTGCACTCCATTACAAATACCAAGGGTTCATAGTTCACACATTAAAACCCCAAACCAGGTGCCGCAACCTCAAATCATAGTACTGATTTACTGTTAACATGATATTTTTCTAAAGAGCACCCTCTGAGGTAGATTGTAGAATAGGAAGAATGCTAGGGCTTGGCTGAGATCTCTTTGACACCACATTAGAGTGTTTAGGAGTAGAAGTTCTGGGTTGGATTCTTGAGGGAGGGCGCATGGACTGGAGGAGAGTTGATAGAGTGAAAGTGTTTTCCTGATCTGTGGATGGGATACTCTTAATAAAGAACCTACAAGTTTTACCCTGGATCCTCTACTTCATTAAATTTGGTGACAAGGATGGGATCCCAATGAGTATCCTAACACAGGACACAGAGAAGTTTCTACTGGATTTTTGTGTTTCTTTGAAGGTCTGCTGTTTTCCGTGTACCGAACTGTGCAATTACTTCGTAAAGCCTGAAGCTACATAGCTGCCTTCTCTTCGGTCAGGAACCGTTTGTTTAAGCTGGTGAGCTGTTTCATAATTTTTCAACTTTAACAACTCTCCTTTGGAGATTTTATTGCCGTGCGCTACATTAGCGGGTTTATCTTTGAAACTGTTCGTTAAATCGGACGCTTGCCTCTGCACGTGCAGACTCTGCACGGAGGATCGCGTGTATCTGCACTCGTTCATTGCTTCTAAGATATTCATTTGGCCAACTGGAAGATCGCGGCCTGTGGCTCTGCGGGTGCCTACTCGTTCATCACACGCGGATCCAGCATGTATTTAAACCATAATACCTTTTGTTAACCGGCTTACCTTTTCGTTAAAGTTGATCTCACTGCATTTCTTCTAACATCAATTGACTTCGGAGACTTATTACATTTACAAAGCATATCTAAAAGAAACACAGCATGCAGAATATTTTACCTCCACCATTTTTTCCTACTGTACCAGGGGAACCACCAATCAAGTGGTTCAAGTGGAAAAATAAGTTTTTTTCATTATTCTAGAGTTTGTGGCACTAATTTATCCAGTGAGAGGAAAACAGCTTTACATATGCACTGCTTGGGGTGTGAAGGGCAGGAAATTTTTGAGACGTTACCAGATCAAGGAGATGAAGGTACTGATTTAAATGAATTTGAGATATGTTTAAAGAAGTTAGATCTGCACTTCCTGCCTAAAGTCAGCACCATATTGGAGCAATACCATTTTGGCATGAGAGAACAAAAACCAGGGGAAACTACTGAAGAATATGTCACGGCCTTAAGGAAATTAGCGTCTACGTGCAAATTTGGAAGCACGATAAATGAGTGCATGAGGGACCAGTTTATGTTGAGATGTTTAAGTGATAAAGTAAGACAAGAACTCTGGAGTAAGGATGACCCGCCTTTGCATAAAGTTATCATGCCGGCTCAAAGTGTGGAACACACTTTAGCTTGTGTTGAAGAATTGGAAAGAGGGAGAAATTCAGCGATAAATAAAATTACTACGAGAAAAGAAAATGTAAAGAAAGAAGGAGACTGCGACAAGGGAGACGACAGAGCTACTCAGGAGCAGTGGTCCAAAGTAAAAGACGCAAAGTGTTTTTGGTGTGGCAACAATGGGAATTATGCATCCTATAAGAAATATCCTGCCATAGGTGTTACCTGTAGACTGTGCAATAAAAAGGCACACTTTGCCAAGTGTTGTAAATCAACTCAAAGTCAAGCATCAGTGAAGGTGGTTGAGGATTGTGTACTTTCTGTCTCTTCCAAATCTACGAAGAAAAATTACCCAAAGGATAAAGTTACCATTCTAGGAGAAAACACTGAAGTATTATTTGATTCAGGAGCATGGTTAATTTTAATATCAAGCGAGTTCTTCAAAAACATTTTAGCCACAAAGTTGAGTTAAAGGAGCCAGATGTCATTCCAGGTGCCTACGGTGGACAGAGTATAGATTTGAGAAGATATTTCGAATCAGAGATCATGTTTAAAACAAACTCTGTATTTGGGAAATTGTACGTACCTGTAAAAGGAGATACCGTGTTGAGCTGGCCACACCAGAGGGATCTAAATATTATTTTGGATCCCAATTCTTCCACACCTGTTATGATTAAAGAAGAGTTCATTGCAAAATGTCAAAACGTTTGTGCAGTCTCAGTTGATGGTAGTACTGTAGAGGACCTGCCTGGATTTGTTAAAGAGTAAAGTGAGGTGGTCAGCGACAAGTTGAGGTGTTTAAAAAAATAAGTTAATCGTATAAGAATAAAAGAAGGATCAGTACCAGTGGTAGCCAAAGTACGTTAAATTCCCATCTCTATGAAGGATGATGTTGAAAGAGAAATACGGAGGTTGTGTGATGAAGACATAATTGAACCAGTGGAGTCATCAGAGTGTGTTTCTCCCATTGTAGTGGTGCGTAAACAAACAGGAGAAATCAGGCTGTGTGTGGATTTAAGAAATTTAAACAAGTGTGTGGTCAGTGATCAATTTTCTCTGCCGAACATAACTGAGATGGTCACATTATTGCAAGTTTTACAGCAAGTTGGATTTAACCTCGGCTTACCATCAAGTCATGCTACTTGAAGACTCTAGAGACTATACGACATTCATCACGCCGTTTGGAACCTTCAGATTTAAAAGGATGCCATTTGAATTGGTGTCTGCAGCGGCAGTTTTCCAACGCATGGTGTACAATTTATTTGGTGCGGAGCCGGGGGTGAAATGTTTCCAAGATGACATTCTAATACCTTGTCAAACAGAGACAGAACATGAGATGAGAGTTAGGAGGGTTCTTACCATTTTGAGTGAACATGAATGGGTATACTTTTGCATGGTTCCAGGTTGGTAGTTCCTGTTGTGTTAAGGGAGAAAATAATGGATTTTGGACATGAAGGGCACCAGGGAATGGGCAAAACCAAAGCCAGGATCCGTCTTAATTACTGGTGGCCAGGCATGGATTTCAGGATTGAAAGAAGAAATAGAGGCTGTCCTGATTGTTGCAGTAGGGACTAGATTTATGAGGCCAGAATACTGCCTATGGGAGTTAGAGAGTTGTTGCACAGGCCACGGGAGGTTGTAACTCTTGACGTGGTAGGACCCATTCATGTGAGAGGTGGATGTAAGTACATTTTGGTATTAGTAGATCAATTTTCTAGATGGGCCGAATTATGCATCGGCTGTAGTATGGAAACTAAGAAAATACTTGATTTTTTAAGTGAGATTTTCAATCGTGAAGGTTATCCTAATGTTGTAGTGACAGATAATGGTCCACAGTTTGTGTCAAGAGAAATGGAATCCTATCTTAAAGAAAGAGGGATTAGGCATAAGAAGTGTTCCCTATATCACCCTGAAGGAAACGGTACAGTCGAGAGATTTAATAAATGTGTAAAGGAGTGCATTCAATTAGAGGTTGCGGCAAACAGGAATTGGAAGGAAGGACTTAAAAGTTTTCTGCATGCATACAGCTTTTCTACCCATACTACGACTGGTAAAGTTCCTTTTGAATTGTTTAGAGGACGCAAGGCCAATACTTTGCTAGTGCCCGGTTGGGTGAGTTGGGGAAAGGATGACTGTGTGTTGTGGGATCACATGAGGGAGAAGGATGAGCATGAATGGAAATATGTGCAGAGGAGGAAGGAATATTATGATGATAAGAAGAACACGTGTGAAATTGATGTGAAAGTGGGGGACAAAGTTTGAATTAAGCAACCAATGTTGCTTAAAAGTGGAAGCAGATTTATGGGTCCTTTTGAAGTCATAAAACTGTTTAGAAATGCTGTAAAAATCAGAGATGGGAGAGTGTGGAATCTCAATCGGGTGGTAGTTTCAAAGAAAAGTTCATGTATTTAAACTTTTGTATGTACTCTTGTGTATTTATTGCATTCATTCTGTGTTTTGCTTTAATGTAATGTTTTTTTTCATTTTTAAGGGGGAAGATGTGTGGTAGATTGTAGAATATGAAGAATGCTAGGGCTTTGCTGAGGTCTCTTTGACATCACATTAGAGTGTTTAGGAGTAGATGTTCTCGGTTGGATTCTTGAGGAGGGCGGTTGGACTGGAGGAGAGTTGATAGAGTGAAGGTGTTTTCCTGATCTGTGGATGGGATACTCTTAATAAAGAACCTACAAGTTTTACCCTGGATCCTCTACTTCATTACACCTTTGTACCTCAGGGCACTTCGGCACTGAATAAGAAAACTTTATTGTTAACATGATCAGTTGTATTCTGTTTATCAACCTCAGAAACATGAAAGGCTGACTGTATTCACTGGGAATTGAATCTGTTACCCTGAGGATAAACACAAATACTCGAGTGGATGCATTAGAATACAGACCTTTCTGCCTGTGGCCTCTGTAGTGTCTTGCATAATCTAAAGCGGAACTTTTCTGGCTCCCCGAGGACTCCATATCAGTGTGACACATAGGCTGGAATAGAACGTAATGAAAGCTTGGCTTAGAGTGTTGGAGTATACAGGTACACGCAGAAAAAAAGAAGAAGTGTGATTTGCAGCTCTGTGTGTGGTTAGTCATTGAGTGGGTACCAGGCTGGGGAAGATGCCACATCTGGCGACGAGATAGGAGATGACTAACCTGAAGAAGAAAGTGCTCTTCAGGAGAGTTTGCCTTAGTCCAAGCAAACTGCTCATGCATGCCATGTGTGCCTTTGTCAAAGTGCTGAGTTGATGGCTGGCATATGTGGAGTCAAAGAGCAACTACAGCTGGTGTGAAGAATATGAATAGAAAGAGAGCATTACCGAAAAGTCTGAGCATCTTTGTTTGAGAAACTATGACCAAGATCTTACAAAAAGGTACTGTGCTGCCATACAAAATAAAGTTACACACTATATGGAGCATTAATGCTGAAGGCAGCTATAAACTGGCTTATACAATATGGATAAAGACAATTATATTACTAAGATTAAGAGTGTGGCTAACAGAACAAGTAAAAAATAAACATACTGTTACTCCTTCTTAAGTCTTAAGTGGAGCATTATGATCTCAGTGCCGGGCAGGGAGACCCAACAAGAAGCAAGGGGGTTGTGCTTATTTAACTATCCAATACCTGAAGAGGCACACCATCAAAGCTGCTCAGTGGCAGCTCGGAATAACTCCAGAGGTCTCCATGAGTAAAGGACTTCCGATGGAGACCAAGAAGAAGGTCAAAACTCCAAGGGCTGTCCTGGATGACGCAAAAGCTGAAACAACATTGGGCCCCAGTGATGATGCAGATTCCCCAGGACAGTCAACAGTGTTTGACCGAGCTCCACGCTTGACGTCAGCTACTCCCATGAACACTACAATGTTGCCACCTTCCTAAAACCACCACCACCATTTGATACTGCCGAAAAGCAGAATATGGTGATAGATGGACTGCATGGATAGAGACATTTGAAGGTTTCATAGATTTCATAGATGCACTTGAAGGGACTGATTATAGGAAGATTATCAAATATCTAAAAAAACGTGCTGGAAATAGTGTGAAAGAAGTCACTTACCGAAAGATTAATAATGTGTTCAATACCAAGTTTAATCCAGTACCAAATGTTGACTATGAACAATGTTTTCAGTCAAGAACTTCAAAGAGTTGGTGAAACAATTGATGAATTTGTGGAAAGAATCCAATGCTCATCCAACACTTTAAGTTCAATTAATTTAATGATGAAGAAGCGGTGAGGATCAGCTTGACTGATGGATGCTTGTCTGATTCATTCAGATGATGAATGCTTAGAGAAACTCGTAGGGGGTCATTCCAAGTTTGGCGGGCGGCGGTTGCCGCCCGCCAAACTTCCCCCGCCAAAAGACCGCTCCGCGGTCAGAAGACCGCGGGGGCCATTTCGGCTTTCCTGCTGGGCTGGCGGGCGCCCACCAAGGGAGCGCCCGCCGGTCCAGCGGGAAAGGCCCTGCAACACAGGAGCCGGCTCCGAATGGAGCCGGCGGTGTTGCAGGGGTGCGAAGGGTGCAGTTGCACCCGTCGCGATTTTCCCTGTCTGCTAAGCAGACAGTGAAAATCATGCTGGGGCCCTGTTAGGGGGCCCCTGCACTGCCCATGCCAGTGGCATGGGCAGTGCAGGGGCCCCCAGGGGCCCAACAACACCCGTTCCCGCCATCCTGTTCCTGGCGGTAAAAACCACCAGAAACAGGATGGCGGGAAGGGGGTCAGAATCTCCATGGCAGCGCTGCAAGCAGCGCCGCCATGGAGATTCAGCCCAGCCAGGGGTAATCCGGCGGGAAACCGGCGGATCCCCTTTTCTGACCGCGGCTTTACCGCCGCGGTCAGAATGGGCAGGAAAGCACCGCCAGCCTGTTGGCGGTGCTTTCCGTCGGTCACGGCCCTGGCGGTTTTTACCGCCAGGGTCGGAATGACCCCCTTAGTCTGGAGCAAGTGTTGATGGCTGCCAGAGCAGAGAAGAGTGCTGAGAGATAAGCTGCCCACATGGAGGCCTGAGGTCCCCAGAGTGAGTCAGTCATGAGTTTGAAAAGTAATTCAAAACAAAAGACTGAAGGACACAGAGTGATGTCTACACACAGAAAGAAGTTGTGTTTCAGGCGTGGATTTACGTTTTCACATGGATGAGTGTCCCGCCGCTGGTCAGATATGCACAGGCTGTGGTAAAAAGAACAATTTTGCGACAAAGTGCAGAGTTAAGGAAAAAGTAAGTGTGTCGCAAAATGTCCGCTACAACATTCCTGAAGCAACTACAAGGCCAATTGGCAACATCAGTTGAGTCACATAGATTTAAAAAAAAGTTGATTGTCATTGAAATATTTTTCAAAACAGTTCACCTCAGTAATAAATGAAAGTGAAGAAAGTGATTGAGCCAATCACTGCTAACTTCAGAAACATGTGCATGTGCACATTTTGAACTGGTTGCCTGTGAGGAAAAAAGTCAGTAAATGAAAAGTAAACATGTCAAAGTAATGAAATCATAAAAACAGTGTCCAAAGATTACATCGAAAATAAATGAATGTGTAATACCTTTCATTATCAGTAGTGGTGCCTCGGTAAATATAATGCCTGAAGAAAAGTACAATGAGCTGTGTCTGTTACCACAGCTTACGCAATCAGAGATCAAAATGTACACTTGGGCTCCATTGACTCACATGAAAAGTCGAGGTTCGTTTATAGCGACAGTGCAAAATAAGAAAACAAAAGTAAAAGCACCAATCCATGTGTTTCAAGGTACAACAGCAAGTGCATGCTTGCTCAGATTCAACAGGGCTGCTGACATGGGGCTGATTTCAGTGAATTACTTCATGAATCTTCATCATGAAGTAGTAGGTCAATTACACATCAGTCATGGAATAAACATGTTCGACCTCTCAGTAATGATGGTGAGTGTCAACAGTACAAAATTGTCAAAGATTAATTGTCCATAACTCAGGAAGGAGTAAAAAAATAAAAAGATAACATAGACGTCAAAGTTAGGTTCTGAATTTACTCACACAAAACCATAGAAATTTATCAGTTGTAGTTAGAGTGATTTCAAGTAACCATAACTCACGGCGTAAGGTCTCTATAAATCATTCCTCCACCATGCACCGTTTTTTCTTCAATAATTTGACTGCTAATGTTTCATTTATATTTTTAATGACATTGTAGAAATTTTCATGAGTTCTGTAATATCTAGTTACCTTAGGCTGTGAGTTATAGTTACTTAAACTAACTCTATGGTTTTGTGCGAATAAGTCCAGAACCTTACCATAACATTCCTGTAACCTTTGGTTTCTTTAAGTGAATTTCTAAGGCTTTTTAAATCATATTTCCTAACTATAACGTCCCTGAAACCTTTGTTTATTTCAGTGAATTTCCATATTGTTTTAACGTAAAGTAACTTTCATTACTATATGCTCATCCAACCAAATCCGCTCCCTCCTGATTTCAGCCCCAGGGACCCCATTCCCAGGCCCAGGCCTCTCATTAACATTTTATTTTGGAGGGGGAGCCGTGCAGCCCCCCTCTCTTGGACCAATTTGGCCCCAGGAACACCATCTTCCAGGGCCCAGCATTTTATTATTTATTTTTATTTAGGGGGGGCTGCGCAGCCCCTCTCCCCTTGCTGATTTTGGCCCCTGGGACCCCATCCCCCAGGGCCCGGCCTCACCAAGTATTATGTTTTAGGGGGAGGGGAACTGCACGGTCTCCCCTCCCCCAGCGGATTTTGGTCCTAGGGACCCCATTTCCCAGGGACTGTCCATCAATCCTGGGTGCCCCACATGCCATTCGGTGTATGTTGGGTACTGCAGGGGGAGCTTGAAGGCCCCTGATCTCCGAGCTGGCTTCCTTTTCCTGTAGGAGCCAGCATTGCTTTTGCACACAGGGAGCTGCTAAAGATTCAGCTCAATGTCTGCAAAAGTAATTGTTTCCTCTTGTTCCCTGCCTGCAGGCAGGGAAACAGAGAAAACCTCTGTTCACAGCAAGTGAGAGCTGTTTGACAAGTGTCAAGCTGTCAAAGCTGCCGCCAAGTCAGGGCAAACAGCTATGTCTCTGGGGTGAACACTCTGGGAATAGCAGGAGCCGGCCCTGTGGTGTGGTGGTCCCCTGGGCCATCATTGGCTCCTCAAGGGGAGCAGGGTGGCCCTCCTCCAATGTAAATAGCCCCTGGGAGGTGGGGGTTCCCGGGGGTCCGCAACGGACCCCTATCTTTTTAAAAATTAGCCTCAAGCAGGTGGCGGTCCCCAGAGCTGTGGTGGGCCAGGAGGCACCCTGGCATGAGATTTAGAAGATGTGGAAGGTGGCATTCCCCAGGGCTGTGGGGGCTGGGAGTCCCTCCCACATTTCATTAGCAATAGTGCCCCAGGAAGGTGACGGCCCCCGGGGCTGCAGGGGGGCCGGGTGACCCTGCACATCTATTTAGTTTAAAGTACAAAGGGAGATGAAGATCTCAGGGGATGCAGAACGGCCACCAAGTTCCCCACATTATTTCAAAATGCCCCTGGGGCCTAGCCCTTCCAGAGGCTTCTTAAAAAGAAGCACAGGAGCCTGCTTTTGTTTTTTCCAAACTTTTTTCCTAGAAATTTGCAACATCATCACAAAATCACTGCTAATTTTGTTTACAAAAAAATAACTTTTTAGCCCTGGAAGTGTCTCTCTGGGAACCCGTCACCAGAGCTAAAGCCCTAGGGTATCCCTACCCTGCCCCCTTTTCTTTTTTTCGCTTTTGTTCTGGGACTCGACTGAAGTTGAGTCCCAAGATGGCTGCCAACACTTCCTGATTTGAATCATTCAGAGCCAATCAGATATTCGCAAAGTCATCAGGGAGGATCTGCAGCTCTAGATATACAATTTACTTTCACTTTAATATCTCAAAAACTACTGAATGGATTTACACCAAATATCCAAAAGCATGATCTGCGTAATGAAAGCTAACTTTCTACAGACTTTAGTGTAATTCTGTCCAGAGGTTTGGGCTGTAGTATCCAAAACTCCTATGGGAATTAGCATGGAAAACTCAGATTTTTTGATTTGCCCCTTTTTCTCAGTCCCCCTTTAAGGCTCACACAAAAAGTTCACAGACTGCCACTAGGTCATTTATATATGACTTCAGTTAAAAAATAAAGGTTACATGGATATTATATTTAGGCTCACATTTTAAACACATAAAACCATAGAAATGCACCTGTTTTAGTTAGAGTAACTATAACTCACACCCCCGCCATTCACTGCTAATTACCCCATAACTTAATGGTATTGATGTTGAGTAGATTAAACTTATTTCGCAGATTTGGCTAACCTATGGTTTTCATTTAGCTTTATAACTTGGTTTTATGCACTGTTCACATGACTTTAACTGTGTAATAAAGTTAGACATTTTGTATTGATTGGAGTTTTGTTTCCATGGCCAAATTGGTTATGGTGTTTAAATATGTTGTTGCATTGATTGTGTTTGTTTTTACCACACTCTTCACTGGGTCCAAAGATCCATCAACTTCAGTGTAAGAGTGTTAGATTCCTGAACTGGAGGAGAAAACGCCCTCTCAGTTCTTGGTAGTAGAGATTGGTTTTGTCCCATGAGGATGGGCAAACCATAAACCAGAGTTGTTCTAATGCTAGTTATGGGGGATGATGAAATTCCAGCGTTGTGTTGAAAATGTTGCTAGCAGTGCTTTTTCACAAATTGTAGTGAAATGTGATGTTGTGAGGTGTTTGTGGATTCGCCATACGTGAAGTGATTGTGGCAATTTGTGCTCAAAATTGTGCACTTGGTTGTTGACATTTATGCATCTGTCATGGCCTAAGACTATGGAGTGATGCACAAGTGTATGGAGACACTTGGTTAAGTCATTGTCTGCAGTGAGGTATTGGTCATTGGGTACCATTGACAATACCAGTAGTTTTTCTTGAGTGAGTGTGAGTTGTTGGTTGGTATTAGGTGAATCCTGAGTGCACGTGAAGGATCCTTATATATCAGGGTGAGGTTTCCTTGTCAAGTTTCACCTGTGTAAATACAAAAGCCACAGTCTGAAGTGTAGCCCGTGTAGCTTTCAAAGGATTAGAGTTCTACTCGTTGTGAGCAGACAGGTTTTATTCTTGCAATATATTGCATTTAGATGTGTATGCGTAGTAGTGTAAGATACAGTTGAGAAGCAATTTGTAGTTGCTGTGTGAAGTGAGCATGATGTAATTTGGTCCGCGCTGTAATTGGTCAGTTAGTGAGAAAAGCAGCGCAAATATTGGTGGACAGCACTGCTCTGCTATTAGTTGAAGGCAGCTTGCGAAAAGGATTTTGGGATTGAAATTGCTTCCTTGTACTTTGAGAATTTGTATTGGTGAAATAAAATTAGTGTAAAAATGTTTTTTTTTAAAGCTTTAAGAAGTGCCCTGAGAGGAGGTATGTTCATTCCAGTTTGGGAGGGTGAGCCAACACCACCCGAGGGAACTCCAGCATGTGAGGTAATGCAAGAGAGAGGAGTTTCAGCATGCATTTGGATTAAGCATTGGTGCATGTTACTGAACCTTTTATTTGAGGATTCTAGAACATTTGAGAATATTGTACAAATTAAAGCCTCCTCTGAGAACCATACAATTGAAAGTTCTTGCTATTTGAGAGTTAGTAGCGAGACAAAGAGAAATACAGAAATTTCTGAGTAGAATGAAAAGAGCAGAAAAGATATTGGCAGACGCTAGATTGAATGAGGAGCAGAAAATCTGGAGATCAGACATGCTAGAGGGAATAAAAATGTTTTCTGCAATAATAGAAGAAGATGATGGGAGTACAAGACCTAAAACGAAAAAGAAGCAGACAGATAAAACAGAGCAGAAAGCAGATGAGAATAGAAAAACAGCTACATAAGACAGTGACTCAGAAGTTTATAAATCAGCTTTTAAAGAATTGCCATCTGTCCTATCATGCGCTTGAGAGGACAGCACAAAATGTAGTCCCTGGCGAGCCTACAGCTCCAGTTCAACACAGCCAAGTTCAGGTAGTCTCAAGTTTACCTGCCAGTTCAGTGACACAAGTACCTGCAATTTATCAAGCAGTTCCAGTTGTCAGCACAGCATATTAAAGCCCCAGTTGTGAACCAGATAGTGCCAAATACAGCATGATTCAAATTGAATCAACACCTAATGTAGTAGTATCTGCACAGAGTCTTAAATCAAATCAGAGCAGACCATGGTCATGGATTTCCAAGTTTTGACAACCCCCAATATGGCCCCAAATCAATAAGGACAGACTTTTGGTACAGTATTGACAGGACAAAGTGCAGGGATCATTACTTCTCAAAATCAGACAAATGTGACAGGACAAGAAGCACTGACAGTTCCCATAACAATAGGTCCATTTGTTCCGCTGTATGCTACAAGAAATACTGGGAGTAGCCTCCAGACCCCGAATCCTGTGTCTGCAGTAGTTTTATCATATTCAATTAATTCAGAAATCGAAAGATTAGCTACATCTTTTCCAGCTATGACACCTATGCAATTTACAGGTCCCAGATGTTAGATCAAACAGGTCCAACAATAGATGTGAGAAGTCCCCAATGAACTCTACTTACACCCATGCCCTCAGCAGTACAAGTTATGAGTGTACCATGTAATGTTTCACATAACCTGACTCAAAGAAACAACATTAGTTTGCAGGGATTTTCAGCACAGCAACTGACCGAGTGGTTGGACAGTCTGGGTGGAGCAACAGGTGTAACAAATAATAGTGTCAGAACAGAGGGGACCCTAGAGAGAGAAAGGACAGTGAATGTGCTCATTTTAAAATTAGAATGAAATGAATTAATTGAAGGAACACTTGAATGAGACAGATTAGATACTTGCAATGAAGATGACTTGCACTTCATGTGCAAGGATATAACAAACCGAGCAGGACTGACTTATAAGAAATTTAGCCGAGTTAACAGAGAAATCTGAGATTCAATTGGACAAGCCAAAACCTTTAAAGAGGAATTAGAGATTAGAATTCAGTTTAAAGGACATTGCAAACATGAGGTCACCGGGCATGAGAATGCACATTAAAGATTTGTTCATAATTATTCAAACATGGGAGGCATCGGATAAATGGGAAGGCAGATGGGAAAAGAAAAGAAAGCAGAAGAAATCAACGCAGAAATTGCCTTCAGTTGGAACAAATCAAGTTGAGGAGAGTGTAAAAATGCTAACAATGAGAGCGATACCAGATGCAGCTTATGTCCATGTACCTCAGAGCAGAAGTGACATACCGTCATTCACAAATGATTACCTGAGATTAGTGGGGAAGCTAGTAGAGTGGTACAAGCAGACAGAGAAGTTTGTGAAACTTTCAAAATGTATGTGGGTTGATTTGACCACCTTGTTTGACATTGTGGTTCCAGGTGATTTGTGGGTTGAGTGCAAGTGGAGTGTTGATTGGTCAACTCATGAACCGCTGAGAGCTCCATTAACAGGTGCTCTGTCTGGTGAGGTGATAAAAGGGTATTGCAAAGTGATTGAAGTCCTGAAAAATAGAGTTTCCACTAAAGATGTTGACTGACAAAGGATTGCCAGGACAGCACAGGAAACAAAGAAGTCGATTCATGTTTAAAATGAGAGATTGTAGCAAGCATTTAAACAACACAGAGATTAAAAAGTTATTGAGCCAAAAAACACGAGCCATTTTGTGTTCAGATTTATGCAGAGATTGAAACCTGAAATTGGTAATATGATCCAGAGTCATTTGATTTGGTAGCAGAATAAACCGATTGATGAAGTGCTACAGTATGCAAGGTACTGTAGTGATGAAATTAAATTGAAGCAATAAAAGTTAAAACAGAAAGTGATGGTGATGCAAGTTAAATGTTCCCAAACAGCAGGGATACAGGGTCTACAAGGAATGGTGAATACTAGTTGGATGCATGGTATGTAACAGCAGAGTAACAATGCGTATCCATCCAGAAGTAGAGGATGTTGTGTTTGGATAGATCAGAATGGTAATGTGGTTGACATGCAGTCGATAAAGAAGATGCTTCATTGTCATGCTTGTGGAAATTTCGGACATTGGCGATGGGAGTGGCCATACAGTAATGTGAATAATTTGGTGCAGAATTAAGGTGTGGTGCAAACAGTGGACAGTGGTCAAATTCAAAGAGTCCAAAGACCCCCAATTCAAAATGTGGCTGTCCTACTAGATTTAAAAAAAATCAGGTTCTCCAGCAAATGCAAGTTCCACAAGCCCTCATGCAACAGCAACAGGTGATGGTTGCTCAACAGAATATGAATCAGAAGGTAAATGCAAATGTGAATCAGTTAATCATGCAATACCCATTGATTGATTTCAATGATGATGTTTCCAAAACACATCACAGTGATTGCTCAGATGAGGAAGAATGTGTACTGGCTGCATCCTTAGAAGTGTATCAGCGTGGTCCCTTTGTAAATGCCAATGTGATGGGACATGATGTTTCATTCCTGGTTGACACTGGAGCAAGACATTCCTTTGTCAGAACCGCAGAAGTTCAAGATGTGCTTTTGTCAGGGTGAAAAGTACAGGTGGTAGGAGTAGCAAATCAGCATTTGAAAAACCTGATTACAGAACATATTCTAGATAAAATACAGTAATTTGAGGATTTGCACCAATTTGTGGTTTGCAAATCAAGTCCTGTGAGTCTTTTAGGACTGTGCAAACTAAACTGTCTTGTCAGTTGTAGTCGCAATGGAATAGCAATCCAGACAAATATTGATGATAAGATGCCCAGCAAAATTGATGAGACATATCCTCCCATTTTATTATTTCCAATGATGAAAGTTAATGATCTGCCCAAAGATTTGCAGGGAACAGTGATGGTGAAGGTTTGGTATTTTTCAGGAAAGGATATCAGACATGTACAGCCAGTTAAAATAAAAGTGAAGCCAAATGCAGTGTTTCTCAAGATTCCCCAGTATAAGATGGCCGCAGAAGTAATTGCAGAAATTACACCAGGAATTGACAATTTTGTTGAGCAGGGAGTTCTGAAGGAAGTCATGTGAAGTCCTTGTAATTCTCCTATCATGGGATTGCGGATACCCAAGGGAAAATACAGCATAGTCCAAGATATTAGAAAAGTGTACAAAATTGTTATTCCATGTTGTCCTGTGATGCCAAATCCTGCTGTGATTTTGTTTCAGATCCCTTGTGAAGTGGAATGTTTTTCTGTCAATGACCGATGTCTGGCTTTCTTTTCAGCTCTGCTTCTTGGGGAAAGTCAGTTTTTATTTTCATTTAAATTTGAAAGCTGTGTATATTCCTGTTGGTGCACTCTTCAGTGGCATATGGAGTTACCATTCATTTTTAATCAGATTTTGAAAAAGAATTTAGACTCCCTGAACATGCCATTTCATTCAGTCTTAGTCCAATATCTTGATGACATGGTGATCGCATCAAACACACGTGAAGCCTGTAGGAGAGATTCCATTGCCTTATTGAACCATTTGGGTCAAAATGGGCATAAAGCTTCTACGGAAAAATTACAGTATTGCCAGAAAAAAGTGAAATATCTGGGTCATCATAATGAGAAGGGAGCAAAGAAGGTGCCCTGGGAGAGAGTTGTATCAATCATGCAAATTAATACCCCCATGACACAAAAAGATGTTAGAATGTTTTTGGTGGTGGTCAGCTACTGCCGCCAATGGATTCCACATTTTTCAATGATTTCCAAGCCCTTACAGAAATTGAGACACAAGAAAATTACTGACCTAGTGCCATTTGATTACACTTGTTTGAAAGCCTTCACTGAGCTGAGAGAAAGCCTGTTCCGACCCCCCGTTCTGGGAACGCCAGATTACCAAAAAGTTTTTCATTGTTATGTCATGAACGAGATGGTTGTGCACTTTCAGTTTTGACGCAGTTACATGGAGGGGTCAACAGAGCAGTAGATTATTTTTCAGCTACACCTGATCCCCTAGCTGCTGCTTTGCCCGGCTGTTTGAAGTCAGTCACAGCTGTGGGAGTCAGCCTCAGAGAGTGCAAAGGCATTATCATGGAACATCCTCTGACCATTTTTGTTTCCCGGTGAAAACAGTGCAACAAAGGAAATCAAAGAAATAAGGGTATCAAGTTGCAGATACTCTGCACCCGAATGGACATACGTTGATGCAAAAGAATGGGAGAAAAAGTTTGCTGCCTTTTGTTTTGACCATGCACATTCAGCTGAGCTTTCTGGAACTTGAAAACACATTAGAGCTGAACTTTGAAATAACTTTACCAATTGATGAACAGAGACACTTATGCTGGAAGTACTAAATCAGTAATTGCCAAACAGTAATTTATTAGAGATGTTTCTTTTTGAACTCTTTGAGAACTCTTGTTAGCGAAGACTTGATGAACTTTCTATAAGATCAAGACCTATTGTGAATATGTTCAAAAGACTTTGAAGTATTTTTTATTTTTTACTTTGCTTTGTTCACGATAAGAAAAAAAACACATTTTAAAAAGCTGCTTTATATTTTGATTGAGTCTTGATTTTTGAATTTGGTATTTTCGGTCTGATTTTAGACTAGCCATGAATACTAATCAAGGTAAACAGAGTAAGTATAAATATGTGTAAATATGTGTATATTGGCTTAGCAATAGTGTGTGTCATTGTGATTATATTAGTAATTGCTGGATTGAGTGTGCAGTAAAAGACAATTTAGATAGCACAGTTACACTAGTGCATGGTGAAGCACATACAAAGCAAGATCAATTGCATGAGGATGAAAGGTTATTTCATCTTGACCACTAAAGGGGAGATTTGTTTTCTAATGTATATTACAGAATACATTCAAACAATGGATGTGTGTGATTTTTTTATGTGTGTATGCAGGTTCCTTCATTTGTACAGGAAGGGACTACATAAAATAGTCTGCCTTTGACATATGATATTAGTTGTACCTTGTTGTTAACACGTTTGTATAATCAAGAGTATTATCAGTATTTCTGTTCTAATTTCAGCTCTGTCTTTTCTTTTGTGCCTGTTAATCAGCATTTGAGTAGTATTGCTAAAGCAAAGAATATTGACACAGTGGGAGGTTTCTTTAAACCCACACATACATTGGCACTGCTTATGCTCACAAGAATAACCTGACATGCATTCTTACCCAAGTAAAAAAGGAGTTCATAAATCAAGTAGATGACAGAAGAAGGGCAACGAAAACCAAAATAGAAAAAGGAATAGTTTTACAGAATTGGCAAAAAGATGCTACACATCTTTCAGTAGTGATACACAAGGGTGCTTAGCTTTAGATTGGCAACATGCAGGGAAGCTATGGATATATAGGCTGCAGTCAAAGACCGATAACAAGTTTGTAGCGACTAGTGAATGTAGACATGTGTTTTTGTTTAAGAGTAATTGGACTTTTATGGTAAGGGGACAAGACCTAGACATAGCAGGTGTTTATTTCATATGTGGAAGGGAAGCCTATTGCAAACTGCTGAAAGGCTGGCATGGCACATGCTATCTGGGGATAGTTTGTTCTGAGAATATACCATGTGGAGAAGTTTGACAATCCATTCTGGAAAGGGAAATCTAATTCCAAGACAAGGGGAGGAGCTAACGGAGCAGAGATTACAGGTGATATTTTTAATGCAGTGATTCCATCTGTTGGTGTGATTCTGAATCACATCAAGATAAGAAAGCTGTCAGCTATTGTAGATAAGATTTCAACTGATTATGCAGGTGCTATGCTTTTAGAGGACATGGAAATGGCTGCTATGAGATCAATGGTTCTGCAAAATCATCTTGCGTTAGACATCTTATTAGCAAAGGAAAGCAGTCTGCAAAGTTTTACAGGCTCAACATTGTTGTACCTACATACCTGATAACAATAAGGAGATAAGGAGATTCGTATCAGACGTTGTGTCTACTTGTGTTTATTAAATTCTACCCTGATTTATAATAATGTTTGAGAATAATTAATCATTAGAGGTAATTATTATGACTAGAAATTAATTATGATTTATGTTGATCTACATGAGTTATCAGTTTAAGGCTATACATGTGCAGAAAAAATAAATGCATGTTTCAGTCATACTTAATGTGATGTAATAGCAAAGTCTGCAATTAATATTGAAATGCTTTGCATATTTTATGATTTATTATTAATAATATATATTCAGGATTTGCATATTTTTCCATGCTTATTTTAATGCATTTATTTATTGTCCTAGCATGATTAGATTTGAAGTTTCATATTTGCAGCAGTAATGAAAAAGCTGAATCATTTCTTTCCCTTTAACCTGAATTTTTGGATTATGGTGTTTCACATGTTTAGTGAAGAGTTCTATTGTATTATGTGTAAGCTTTTGACCTAGGGACTGGTACATCTAAAGCACTGGAGAACTGGACATTAAGACAGACCCCGTTGTTTAATTAGCCAGTCTCACATGAAAGGAGAAAACTGTCTTGAGCCATGGAAAGATGTTGGGATGTATTAACTAGTGTACAGAGTTTCTAGTTATTGTCAGTGTCACACTGAAAGAGAGATGAATTCACACCTACCGTTTGTTTTTGTCTGCTTGTGTTAGCCCGTTCCCACACATACTTGTCCTAATTTGTGATAGTAATAGGGAGAACCATCCTCCTAAAAATTGATTTGTTGATTTTTAAGAACCATCCTCATAAAATTGACAGGGTGAGTCCTTATAAATTTGTATTTGTAATTTGAATTTGATTATTGACTGATGTTAACATCTAGTGATTTGAACTATGTTTCTGTTGCACAAATTATATCCTTGTTTATTTGCATCATTTTGCTGGAATATGTAATGGTATTGATGTTGAATCGATTAACCCCTTCGCAGCCAGGCCTTTTCCCCTCCTGTGCCGAGCCTTTTTATGGCTATTTGGGGCAGTTCACACTTAGACCCTCATAACTTTTTTTTCACATAAGCTACCCATGCCAAATTTGCATCCTTTTTTTGCCAACATCCTAGAGATTGTAGAGGTACCCAGACTTTGTGGGTTCCCCTAAAGGAGACCAAGAAAGTTGCCAAAATACAGCAAAATAATTTTTTTTAAATGGGAAAAGAGGGCTGCAGAAGAATGCATTTTTCCCTGAAAATGACATCAACAAAGGGTTTGTGGTGGTAAAATCACCATCTTCCCAGCTTTAAGGAACAGGCAGACTTGAACTAGAAAACCACATTTTTCAACACAATTTGGACACTTTACTGAGACATACCCCATTGTTACTATTTTTTGTGCTTTCAGCCTCCTTTCAGTTAGTGACAGAAATGGGTAAGAAACCAATGCTACATCCCAGAAAGCTAACCCTTTCTGAAAAGTAGAGAAAATTCTAAATTCAGCAAGGGGTAATTTGTGCAGGTCCTACAAGTGTTTCCTACAGAACATAACAGATGAAATAAAAGAATATTGAAATTGAGGTGAATAAAACAGCAATTTTTCTCCACGTTTTACTCTGTAACTTTTTCCTGCGATGTCAAATTTTTTAAAGCAATATACCGTTACATCAGCTGGGCTTTTCTGGTTGTGGGGATATTTAGGGCTTGTAGGTTCATCAAGAACCCTAGGTGCCCAGTGCCAATAAATGAGCTGCACCTAGCAATGTGTTTTCATTCTATACCGGGCATATAGCAATTAATTTGCTGAAATATAAATAGTGAATAGTGAATAGGTATCAAGAAAACCTTTGTATTTCCAAAATGGCCACAAGATAAGGTGTTGAGAAGCAGTGGTTATTTGCACATCTCTAAATTCCGGGGTGCCCATACTAGCATGTGAATTACAGGGCATTTCTAAAACAGACGTCTTTTTTACACATTGTCTTACAATTGGAAGGAAAAAATGTAGAGAAAGACAAGGGGCAATAACACTTGTTTTGCTATTCTGTGTTACCCCAAGTCTCCTGATAAAAATGGTACCTCACTTGCATGGGTAGGCCTAGTGCCCACGACAGGAAACACAAAATGAACACATCACATTTTCACAAAGAAAACAGAGCTGTTTCTTGCAAAGTGCCTAGCTGTGGATTTTGGCCTCTATCTCAGCTGGCACCTAGGGAAAACCAGCAAACCTGCACAGTTATGAAAACTAGACACCTAGGGGAATACCAGATGGGGTGACTTGTGGGGTTCTGACCAGGTTCTGTTACCCAGAATCCTTTGCAAACCTCACAATTTGGCCCAAAAACTACTTTTTCCTCTCATTTCGGTGACAGGAAGTTCTGGAATCTGAGAGGAGCCACAAATTCCCTTCTACCCAGCGTTCCCCCAGGTCTCCCAATAAAAATGGTACCTCAGTTGTGTGGGTAGGCCTAGCGCCCGTGACATGAAATGCACCAAAACACAACGTGGACACATCACATTTTCAGAAAGAAAACAGAGCTGTTTTTTACAAAGTGCCTAGCTGTGGATTTTGACCTCTAGCTCAGCTGGCACCTAGGGAAACCTAGCAAACCTGCACATTTTTGAAAACTAGGTACCTAGGGGAATCCAAGATGGGGTGACTTGTAGGGCTCTGACCAAGTTCTGTTACCCAGAATACTTTGAAAACCTCAAAATGTGGCCAAAAAACACTTTTTCTTCTAATTTCGGTCACAGAACGTTATGGAATCTGAGAGAAGCCACAAATTTCCTTCCACCCAGCATTTCCCCCAAGTCTCCTGATAAAAATTATACCTCACTTGTGTGGGTGGCCCAGGTGCCTGCAACAGAAAAATGCCAACAACCTGTAGAGATTGAAGGGATAGCACAGCGAGTTGAGAAGCACATATTTTTTTTTTATACATCTTTTAGGCTGACTCTACTTTGGGGACCCATGCAAGTGAGGTATCATTTTACTTGGGAGACTGAGGGGAACACTGGGTGGTAGGAAATTTGTGCCGCAGCGGTGATCCTACAAAGAAAAGTGAGGAAAATATGATGTTTTAAGCAGATTTTGAGGTGTGCCGAGGAGTCTGGGTAAGAAAATGTTGGGAGATCCAGGCTAGCCACACCTTCTTGAACTCCTTGGGGTGTCTATTTTTAAAACATGTCTGGCTTTGGTAGGTTCCCTAGATGAAGGCCGCACCTGGGACCAAAAACATAGGTGCCCCCCCCCAAACACAGGTAGTTTTGCAATAGATCATTTTGGTGTGTCCACATACCTATGTGATGTTCCAAACACTAAAATTGTGAAAAGAAATGCACTTAGGTTATTTTAAAAAGACCCCTCACCCATCAACTAAGTTGGTGGCATGCTTCATAATCGGGGTCCCACCTGAGACAGCTAGCGTGTCACAGGTGTGCTGCGACGCCTGATTACAGGGGAGCAGGTTTTGTCATTTTTACCACACATACTGGTTGAATTTGGCACGAGGGTGAGTGATGGTTCAGTGGATCAAATTTCATTAACAAGAGATTCCAAAAAAATGAAATGCACTGTTAATAACTGAAAGGCCATATAACTGAACCAATGAGCTCGTGAGCGGTAAAGCCATGGCAAGGCACCAACTTGACATGCATAATACCATTCACGCAGCCAGCCACGGGCCAAGCACATTACAACACTTGCATCGACAGACAGCGCCACTCAAGGGCCCATCACTTACATGTGCCCACATGCCTGATACAGCAATCACACCAGCTGATGGGAGTGTGTGGACTGGCGTTTGGCAGGCATTGTGTTTCAGTAGCCAACAGCAAGTCAATATGTACACCGTCAGCCAAGCGCCACTCCACACACAATGGCATATTTTTGTTTTTGTTTTAAAAACAAAAGAAACCACTAACTAATTAGAAATAATTACAAAACTACAAACACAAAAGCTCTAACTAAGTACATGACAGAAATGCCAACTATGAAACTGAACACATGAAAATATGAAACAGGCAGTTTACACTCCTGGTAGTTCCCAGTAATTCTTCTGGGTGTGGTAATTCTTGAAACAATCACCCACACACAGCCCAGGCTTAGAAAGACAATCTGGGCAGTACATTTGAGTCTCCCTCCAGATACCTCTTCGAGCACACACTCTACATTTCTTAGCTGGAAAGTCTTTTTTGGGCATGGGAGCAATGTGCTCAGCAAAGTGGCGATCTTTCAATCTAGCCACATCCTCCACCACTGCTTCTCTAGGAACTCTTGCCTGTTCCAAAACAATAAGGCTCTCTATCACTGACTCCTGAAATTTCACAAATGTCTTATTTGACTCTGACTATCCTTAAACACAATAAAAGCATTAAAAGTTGCTAAGTGAAAGAGGTGAATCACTAACTTCTTATACCAAACGGAAGACTTATGAATAGCAGTTTAGGTTTCCAACCTCTGATCAACTCTATCTACACCTCCCATGTGCTTATTATAATCTAAAATGCACACAGGTTTGCGCACTTCAGCAACCCCAAACAGTCACGGGGAAGTACTCTCATCATGGATGGTACTTAGCATGTAGACATCCCTCTTGTCTGAAAATTTCAAAGCTAGCAGCTCATCATTCAGCAAGGCACTGCACTGTCCCCTCTCACGTTTTTTACAGACAAGCTCCCTTGGATAGACTTTCCGGTTACAATTAATTGTGCCACAAGCAACAGTGTTCATTCTAAACAATGCCTTGAACAACTGCACTCCAGTGTAGAAGTTATCTACATACAAATGGTGACCTTTGTAGAACAGTCGTCTACCAAGTTCCCACACAATGTTCTCAGTAACTCCAAAAGTAGGAGGACAACCAGGGGGGTCAATACTGGAATCCCTACCAGTGTAGACAGGGAAACTATACACATATCCTTCAATACTTTCAGAGAGCATATACAATTTAAATCCATATCGTGCCCTCTTGCTAGGAATGTACTGCCTAAAAACCAAACAACCCTTGAAGAGGACCAAAGACTCATCCACAGCTATTTCTTTGCCTGGACAATAGACCTCTGAAAAACGATCTACAAAATGATCAAGGACAGGCCTAATCTTAAAAAAACAGTCAGAATCAGGTTGCTCTTGTGGCGAGGCTAATGCATTGTCAATAAAATGCAGTACCCTAAGAAGAAGCAAATATTGATTACGACTCATGGTTGCAGGAAATATAGCTGTTGCCATCAAGGGACTAGTAGACCAATAGGAAGCCAATGACGGCTTTCTTATCAACCCCATCAAAAGAGTTAAACCCAAAAACCTTTTTACCTCCTCCAAATCTGTGGGAATCCACTGGGTAGCTCTAGAGTGTGGCCTAAGTCTAGCAGCGTTGTGCCTCAAATACTGTTCCACATACAAATTAGTCTGCTCAACAATCTCTCCCAAAAACACATCATCCACAAATAACTCAAAGAAATTGACAGGCAAAAAGTTCTCTGTATTGACTCTACACCCCGGGAGACCAGTAAAGGCAGCCAACTCTGGCTGCTCCATGTTTGGGGCACCCCAGAGTTCAGGTTGCTGCACTAATGGCACTTCACTGTCCTCTAAAACAGGTCCTTCATCTGCACTGAGAGTGGCTTCTTCATCAGAAGATTCCTCTCCGACAGAAACTTCACTGCCAGAATCTCTCACTTCCTCTTCTGCCTCAGATGCAGAGTCCATCTCAAAATCATGATCAGACAATGACTCAAAAAGCATACCAACCATCTGCTGAGCGGTCAACCTGCGGCTAGCCATGATCTTTCCTATGAAAAGTAACTGGACAAATGCACCACCACCAACCAGCACTGTGTAAGATAAATAATAAAGTGTAGCTTTATCAGTAAGAGTTATAAACTCAAAAACTATAAAACCCATATATATCCCATAGGGGCAGATGAGCCTACTAAAAATAGGCCTATCTGCCCCAAGAAGGCAGAAAATACCTTTAGTAGTGTGTCCCATGGGGAGCGACCCTTGCCCAAGGTTCCACTCCCCAAACAAAAGGCACACACACACTAGCCCTGGTGCCTAAGTGGCTTCTGCTCCCCTTGAGGGCAATCTGCCTAAAAATAATAGGCCGATATACCCCCAAGGGGGTCAGAAATGGCCATAGTACACATGCCCTCAAAGGGGGGCAACGCTTGCCCAAGGGGGCACCCCCATCCACTAAACACAAACACACACACTATCCCTGGTGTCTAAGTGGCTGATGGGCCTAAAAAAATAGGTCAATCTGCCCCCAAAGGGGGCAGAAATGGCCAACAGTTCAATGCCCCCTTGCCCAAGTGGATGCCGCCTCACTTAAATAAACATATTTTTAAAAAATCCCTGGCGTTATAGTGGTATCAGCTTAAAAATAATAGGCCGATCTGCCCCCAAGGGGGGCAGAAATGGCCATAGTACACGTGCCCCCAAAGGGGGCGACCCTTTCCCAAGGGGCCGCCCCTCCATCCACTAAACACACACACACACTATCCCTGGTGTCTAAGTGGCTTCTGGCCTAAAAAAATAGGCTGATCTGCCCTCAAGGGGGGCAGAAATGGCGAACAATTCTATGCCCCCCTTGCCCAAGGGGACGCCCCCCACATAAATAAACATGTAAAAAAAATCCCTGGTGTTCTAGTAGTTGATGCCCCCCTTGGGTCAGATCAGCCTAAAAATAATAGGCCAATCTGCCCCCAAGGGGGCATAAATGGCCAAAGTACACGTGCCCAAAGGGGGCGACCCTTGCCCAAGGGGCCACGCCCCCATCCACTAAACACACACACACACTATCCCTTGTGTCTAAGTGGCTTCTGCCCCCCTTGGGAGTAGATGGGCCTAAAAAAAAATAAGCCCATCTGCCCCAAGGGGGGCAGAAATGGCCAACAGTTCAATGCACCCCTTGGGGGGTGCCCCTTGCCCAAGGGGGTGCCCCCCACATAAATGAACATATGAATAAAAATCTCTGGTGTAGGCCGATCTGCCCCCAAGGAGGGCAGAAATGGCCTCAGCAAACATGCCCCCCAATTGGGAGTGACCCTTGCCCAAGGGGCCGCTCCCAGACACAAAATTCATCCAAAACAACAAAAAAAGCAGCAGGAATGCTCAAAGAGACACGGGGGGGAATGAAAACCCTTTCCTTTCCCCCAGTACCTCTTTGTTTGAAACCCCCCACCCGCTGGAGGAGAAACTCACTTGTTTCTCCTAGATCGCATTGGAAGCAAGTGGCTTCCAGTGCGACCAGCACCCTGTAATGATGTCGCGCGCTGACTTCATTAGGGGTAGTGGGGGGGTGGGGGTGGAAGAGGAAGGGCTTCCCCCTCCATCGCTGCCTTTGGGCGGTGGGAGGGAAGCCCACAGAGGGAGTGCTAGCGCTCCCTCTGAGCTCAGTGCCGAGGATGTAATGGTTACGTCCTCGGCACATGAGCACTGTGCCGGTGGATGTAACCGTTACGTCCCCTGCACAGAATGGGTTAAACTTGTGTCACATATTTGGCCAGTCTATGGTTTTCATTTATCTTTAGAACTTGGGCCCATATTTATACTTTTTGACGCAAAACTGCGCCAACGCAGTTTTGCGTCAAAAAAATTAGCGCCGGCTAACGCCATTCTGAAGCGCCATGCGGGCGCCGTATTTATTGAATGACGTTAGCCGGCGTTAGCCGCCGGCGCTGTCTGGTGTGCGTTAAAAAAAACGACGTACACCAGGCAGCGCCGGCGTAGGGGGAAAATGGCGTATGGGCGTCCAGAAATGGTGCAAGTCAGGCTGAGGCAAAAAATTTGCCACAACCCGATTTGCGCCATTTTTTTACGACGCCCATCCCCCATTGAAATGACTCCTGTCTTAGCAAAGACAGGAGTCATGCCCCCTTGCCCAATGGCCATGCCCAGGGGACTTCTGTCCCCTGGGAAAGGTCATTGGGCATAGTGGCATGTAGGGGGGCACAAATCAGGCCCCCCTATGCCACAAAAAAAAATAAAAAAAATACTTACCTGGACTTACCTTAATGTCCCTGGGGTGGGTCCCTCCATCCTTGGGTGTCCTCCTGGGGTGGGCAAGGGTGGCAGGGGGTGTCCCTGGGGGCTTGGGAGGGCACCTCTGGGCTCATTCTGAGCCCACAGGTCCCTTAACGCCTGCCCTGACCCAGGCGCTAAAATCCGGCGCAAATGCGGGTTTTTTAGTCCCGCCCACTCCCGGCCGTCATTTTTGCCCGGGAGTATAAATACGACGCATATGCATCGCAGTCATTTTTTAAGACGGGAACGCCTACCTTGCATATCATTAACGCAAGGAAGGTGTTCACGCAAAAAAATGACGCTAACTCCATGAACTTTGGCGCTAGACGCGTCTGACACCAAAGTATAAATATGGAGTTAGTTTTGCGTTGAATTTGCGTCGAAAAAAACGACGCAAATTCGGCGCAAACGGAGTATAAATATGCCCCTTGGTTTCACACGCTATTTACATGACTTTGGCTTTGTGGTTGTACTAAAGCGTTGACATTTTTCATTGATTGAAGTTTTGTTTACATGGCCACATTGGTTATGGTGTTTAAGTGTTGCATTGATTGAGATTTTATTGAATGTGTTTCGTTTTACCACACTCTTCACTGGGTCCAAAGATCCCATAGACCTTCATGTGAGCATTTTCAAATCCTTACCTGGAGGAGAAAATGGGCTCTCGGTATTTGCACATAATCTAGGAACCTAGGGCCAGATGTAGCAAAGGGTTTTTCACATTCTGTGTCAATTGGAAAATGTGTTCGTACATATGGCCCCTACTTCTGTTCAGTAGAGCCTTGTTTGCCTTACATAATTTGTAATTGAGTACAAAGATTATATAATAAGTAAGATCAGGATGTTTCTAAAAGCTAGTTCAATTATATTTTTTACTAAAACAAAACAATTGATTACATGCACAGTGGGTTGTGTATAACATAGGAATGAAAAATGAAAAAATGAAAAGGGAAAATATTATATTAATAAAAATGCGTGCCACTAAGGTAACAGAGAAGAGAAGTAAGTACAATGAGATCTGCAGGGGACAGGAATAAGGAAGTACAAACCGTGGCAGTCCAGAAAAGAAGGGAATAAATAAAAATAGTGACTAAAGGGACCGATGTACAAAGAGAAAGGTTGCTAACTATTGGGTGATGTGTCTTGGATCTTGTGATGTAACCTGTATACTGATAAGGCATGTCACAAAATCTCTAGGCACAGATGTGTGGAGAATGGCCTGCCCAATGAGTATCAATTTGGCAGGTCACCATTTTCACCCCCTCTGTGTCTGGCTGAAAATACAGCAATGGTGGCATGCAAAAAAAAATCTCACTATCCTTCCATTTGCATTCCCAATAGGGAATCCCTTTGTTTTTTTGAACAGCATGTGTGCTTTAAAGGACCCAGGGGAACACATCTGGAGGAACTATTGTCTGATCTTCCTGAGGTTGCTGATCAAAGTTCCCATACCAGTTTTTACTGGGCACAGAACTCCCTTTACAAATAGTTAAAACTTTCTTTGTGGAATCTACAACTTTTCAGATTTGCAATTGCAGTCAAAAATAGTTGATAAATTCTTAATACAGATCATAATTTGAATGAAATGCCCATTTTATGCCCCTTTCTAATTGTGATTCAGAATGAGTTGGAAAATCCTTTTTAATTTCCCAGAAAGCTTCACTGAATCACAAAATGGGTTGTTTTACTTAACGGTTGGTAAACACAAAATGGCTTTGTACATCAGGCTGAGGCTCAACATGGCTGTCTTACGTTTCACAGTTCTCAATGGAGATAAATCAGTAAGACAGTGAAATAGTAAGGATGTCCACTCATAACATTTGAATGTAATTGCCAATTGTATATGTTCGCTTGTTGACATTTGACTGTATTCACGCTACTTACATGTGTAATGTCATCAATCTTTACATTGTTTACATCTGCAGTTCTCTTCTTCAGACATATATATTTGTTGATTCTTTCTAAAATGTCATAGGTGTCGGTCCAGATTTGGGACTCTCCACTAATGGAGTAACATTGCTATCAGGCTCTCTTTCCTATCTTGTAAAGGGTCTTGTGAATATTTCTAATGGCTTTTCTACATTTTGTCAGATTATGTTCAATGTAGAATGATGCATGTAATGTTTTCCAATTGGTGATTTCAACCTTCACAGAAGCTGGACTTTGGTCTTATGAAAGGCTTTTCACAGGTGGAAGATCCTAGCAAATTTGCTCTAACAAGAACGTCCTACACAATCTGAATATTTTATTGCTTGATACAATTGAGTAAACCCTATTTATTGAAGATGTGGTTGAATGTTATGTTGCTCAGCTTTTCCCATCTTTGTCAGTGGTGCTAAACAATTTTCAAAGTGAAGGTGCTGTCATCAAAAATGCATCACTGAAGACACAGACACTGAGAACAATTCAAGCATTTCTCAAAGAACAAGTACAGTAAATGAGCCACACCCATTGTTGAGGAGAGTGGTAATAGTGTGGTATCTAGCCAGTGGTGCATTTGGAGTATACTGCTGCAAATATATTACTAAAGCATGGTGTGGCAACACGCTGTCATTTACAGACAGCAAATATTCCATTGACATGGCCATAGCATGCAAACTATAATTTGAGGATATAGGGTTCAGGCAAATATTTATTAATGGCACATCACCAAATATAGGGGGTCATTACGACCTTGGCGGTCTTGTAAAAAGACCGCTGAGGCCGCGGGAGACAGAATACCGCCATTGCCGGTGGTATTCCTGGCTCCCTATTATGACATATCCGCTGGGCCAGTGGACGGTAACAGTGTTACCGTCCGCTGGCCTAGCGGAAATGTCACATCAACATTGCTGGCGGCTCGTAATAGAGCCGGCGGCAATGCTGATGTGCAGCGGGTGCAGTAGCACCCGTCGCGCATTTCACTGCCCCAAATTCGGGCAGTGAAATGCGCGACGGGGCTATGCCTGGGGGCCCTTGCACTGCCCATGCCAAGTGCATGGGCAGTGCAGGGACCCCCAGGGGCACCCCAACTCCCCTTACCGCCAGCCTTTTAATGGACAGGCTGGCGGTCAGTGACTCATAATCTCGAGGGCAGCGGTGCTTGCACCACTGCCCTGGGGATTATGACCGCCAGGCGGAAACCTGGCGGGAAAGTGGAGGGGCCGGCGGTACCGCCAACTTACCGCCGGCCGCCAGGGTCGTAATGACCCCCTTAGTGTTTTGATTTGTTTTGGCCCCATTAAAATCGCTGTTTCCATCACACTTCAGAATTAAAAAACAAAGGGGGTCATTCAGACCCCGGCGGGCGGCAGCAGCCGCCCGCCTGGCGGGAACCGCCGAATGACCGCACCGCGGTCAAAAGACCGCGGCGGCCATTCTGTGTTTCCCGCTGGGCTGGCGGGCGACCGCCAGAAGGCCGCCCGCCAGCCCAGCGGGAAACCCCTTCCCACGAGGACGCCGGCTCCGAATGGAGCCAGCGTAGTGGGACGGGTGCGACGGGTGCAGTTGCACTCGTCGCGAATTTCAGTGTCTGCAATGCAGACACTGAAATTCTATGTGGGGCCCGCTTACGGGGGCCCCTGCAGTGCCCATGCCGTTGGCATGGGCACTGCAGGGGCCCCCAGGGGCCACACGACACCCCTCACCGCCATCCTGTTCCTGGCGGTCAGAACCGCCAGGAACAGGATGGCGGTGAGGGGGTCGGAATCCCCCACGGCGGCGCAGCAAGCTGCGCCGCCATGGGGGATTCCTCAGGGCATCGGAAAACCGGCGGGACACCGCCGGTTTTCCTGTTCTGACCGCGGCCAAACCGCTGCGGTCAGAATGCCCTGCGGGGCACCGCCAGCCTGTTGGCGGTGCTCCCGCCAACCCCGGCCCCGGCGGTCGGAATGACCCCCAAAGTGTGCTTTCACCCCTGCTGATATGTTTTGTGATATTTATAAAGCTCATTTACAGGACTTTTATTTTAATGGTATGTTAGGAAAACCAACAACCCACTGCCATTTATTTCTTACACCCCGTGAAGCAGCAAAATTGTCAGATAGCCCCTTGACAAAATCCTCTAACTCTAGAGTCAGAATCGAAAAGGTAAACACCAATCTCCATAGTAACCCCTTAAGTGTAGGTGCAGAATCCTACCCCAGTGCATCTGTCTGCCATTGGTCGATGCTAAGGAGATGTTAAAGGAAACCTCCAGTGCTCTGAAGACTCCTATTGACCTTACCTTGATCTGTTCCTGTCGCAGACGCTAGGCCCAGCAAAAAACATATGGCAACATTTATATCAAGACAAATGGGGTAATGCAGGCTGGTAGGAATTTTGAGGATTCCTGCTAATTCTGGAACTTACCATCACATAAATGTAAGGAAAATGCAACATTTTAAGAAAAGTTTGGGTTTTGCAGGGCATTGTGGGTAAGGAAACCCCATGGGATCCAAGCAAGGCACACCACCCTGGTATTCCCTGGGTGTCCAGTTTAAAAAAAGAATCTGTGGTTAGGCAGCCAAGCACCACCCAAATACCACAGCTACCCCTATCTCTGGACTCTCCAAATAGCACTATAGGGCCTTTTGTGTCACTGCCTCTTGGCCCACCCACACAAGTGGACTACTATTGATATCAGAAAGATGTTGTAACTGAGGTTGATATGAAATATGTGGATCCCAGCAGATTGTGCAACTTTATTGCATGGAAATATGAAGGAAGTGTGTTTTTTTGCCAAATGTTGTAGTTTACAAGGACATCTGGGTAAGGAAAACTCATGACAGCCACACAAGTCATGCACCCGTAGACTTTGCCAGCTGTCTAGTTTTCTGAAATATGCAGGTTTGGTTGGTTTCCCTAGGTTGTGGCTAAACTAGGCCCTAAAATCCACAACTACCAAAATTACAAAAAGGGTCAGTTTTCAATGGGAAAAGGTTATGTGTCCATATTGCATTTTGGGGCCTTTCCTGTCATGGTTGCTAGGTTAACCCACACAAATGAGGTATCACTTTCATCGAAAGACATGGAGGAATGATGCATGGCAGGACATTTGTGACTCTCCACAGACAACACACCTTTCTGTCACATAGATTTTAGAAAAATGTGTGTTTTTAGCTAGGGGATTCTGGGTAAAATTACCTGGCAAGAGCCATGCAACCTGGATTCTTCTTTATGTCTAGTTTTCATAAATGTTTGTGCTTGGTAGATTTTCCTGGGTGGAGGCTGAGCTACAGCCCAAACTCTATGGAATAGTAGAACAATTTTTGTTATTACCATTGGGATTTCTGTGCTTTTGTGCCTTCCAAATGAAAGCCAGAGTGTAAGAAAGAAGACATTGTGATAAATGCCCTTTGAATACAATGCTATTATGAGCACCCACATATTCAGAGATGTACAAATAACCAGTGCTCTTAAGCTCAGCATCTAGTGTACATTTCAGAAATACATAGATTTCCTTCATACCTATTTTTCATTCTTTATATTTTACTATATGTATTGCTCTATACTCAGTACAAAATTAAAAACCATTGCAGGTGCGGCTCAGTTATTGGCTCATGGTACCGCAGTTCCTTGAAGAACCTATAAAACCTGTATATCTTTGAAAGTAAGAAGAGTCTACTGAACATAGCAGTGTATTGCTTATGTAAAATGTATACTGTGAAAAGAAGTTACTGATGAAAATGGTATCTCAAATGGCTATTGGTTCCTTCCCATTGTTCATATTTTTTTGCATTTCAACAGTTATTGTCTTTGGGAAAACATGGCAAGTGCACTGGCAGTGCAGGGGCCCCCAGGAGGCCCCGAAGCACACCTTCCGCCAGCCTTTTGCTGGCGGAGGAAACCGCCAGGGAAAGGCTGGAGGAACACGGGTCCTGTGGGATAGAGAACTCCGCCATCGTCAGGCTGCCTGGCGGCAGTAGCCTGGCGGTGGTGGAGGGCTGCCTGTGATGTTTGACATTTGACCTCTGCGAGCCAAGTGGCAAGATAACAAAAAAAAAAATTCAAGGCATCTTTATTATTCATTCTCCTTCTCCCCTTCTGCATGGTTATTTACCACCCTCCACCTCCGTGCGCCCTTAGTTCCAGCGCCTATGATGTTTGTATTTTGAATTCAAGAACTACAGA